>NC_081786.1:17942505-18025005 GCF_963082965.1 Carassius carassius
AACCAGCTTAAAATGGTTTTAAGTCAGTTATTTCTATCTTTTGCTGTAGTGTGTCAGTAGGAAATTTAGTTTACATTTCCAAAAACTCATTTTGCCATTAATTGTAATAATACAGTGAGATTTCTGTTTGCACAATGAGTCTGACAACAGCCGGAGATCTGATCTCATCATCTGATGACGATCTGTCTTGAAGAAACAGAGCAAACTGAGACAGACTAAATCCAGAAGAACTGTGGCAACGTCTCCAAGATGCTTCAAGAAAGCATTTTTTAGCTGGTGAAAATACAATTTTTCTAATAATTTTGGCCACCACTGTAGTCTGAAATATATACAAAAAAAATAAAAAAAATAAATGTAATAACTGATATAATCTAAATAAGATGTCTCTCTTGGTAAATGTGACACATATATATGATATCATTTTATTTCCTATGTTAGAATTAAAATATCTGGGAACAATAGTAAAATCTCATGTGTTAACATTAGTTAATGGATTAGTTAAAATGAACGAACGAATGAATATTTTACAGCATTTATCAACCGTTAATATTATTTAATAAGAAGATACAGTTATTCATTGTTGTTCATGTTGCATTTACTAAAGTTAACAGTTAGCCTACTACTTAGTACTGAAGTATTGATAGTTTATTAACAAATTTACCAAATTTTTAAAACAACTTGTGGGGGGTGATAGAGGATGAAATAGCCTACAATTTTTAAAATTTAAAACTATACCATATACATGGAAAAACATATGAAATAAATAAATACTTAATTTTAAATGACACAAATAGCATCATCTGAATCAGCTGCTTGTTTAACTGGATTGTAATTTCATAGATTTACACTGCAACCAATTGTAGATAACCACTGATTACACTCCCAGTCTCCACCGCACATTCATGGAAGAGGAAAACACTTGTTGTTGTGCATCAAAAGCATGTCATTTCTTGTACATTTAGAGATTTGTGAGTAAACAGTATATTAATGCCAGTGTTGGGAAGGTTACTTTGAAAATGTTATAGGTTACAAGTTTCCCTATTTCAAATTAATAGGTAATGTAACTATTTCAATGAATTTATTATTAAGGCAATGTAACGGAATACATGTGATTACTTTTTAATTACTTTTCTAAATTTCCAATGTTTTCAAGTCTTCATCATTTTCAAACATGTAAACAAGGCAGGGTTAACCTTACAGTCGCACTCAACACTGATTACTCGAGTCTTAGACTTAAAATTTTTTATCACTTTAATTAAGATTATAATAATTTAATTTAAAAGCACAGCCACCACAAAATCAGACTTTAGCACCTATTTTTACTTTGAGGTAGGCTACACATTTAATATCATAACAAGAAATAGTTATGAGACATATTTGCATAGTTGACAGGAAACACTGGCATCTAACAATGCGTTGGGGGTAAAACAGTTAATCTAAAAAAAAATAAAGCATATAAATAATCCCAATTAGGAAATAAAACAGTTATCAAATAAGCATGTGTGTCCTATTGTGTGTCCTAAACCACTGAAACATTGGTGTATCATATTGCAATTTATAAAATATTTATAGGTAACTAATTATTACCCAAAACTGTGATTATTGCTCACCAACATTATCCCCAAGCTTGTCAAATCTCCAGGGCTGTGATCAGGGTTCGTTTGCTCGCGCCTGACTCCTCCCCCGAGTTCGATGCGCTCGTCTCTCGGCTCTGCTCAGGTTTGTCAGTGCGGGCGAGAGCGCTGCTAAACATGGCGTCGGACGGGATGATTTTAACCAACCACGACCACCAAATCCGAGTTGGAATATTGACAGGTAAATCCGAAATGACACTAGCTCATTTTACGCCTCGTCGCTCGTGCTGGTCTGTGCGTTCGTGCTGTCGCCCGCTGCTGTTTGTCGTGCCGGTGGTGATTCCTATCTGAGCGAGTTCTGCCCATCTATCGCTCGAGTTCCTCGACTCATTCGCAAACGCTGTGCGTTTATTTATCTGCATGTCCTGATATTCATTTATTCATCTATGCGATAATGTATCCGGCTCTATGAGATCTGTCTTTGGTCTGTCATGCAGCACAGCTCAGTGTCAAGACAACAGTTTGTGTGATGAATTATTCATAGATTGTACGCAAGACATCCACATACCATACAGCAGATCGTTGGAAAACCCTCTTATATCTGTGAATGAACTCTCTGATCGCTGCCATGTGTCTGTTTATTGTTATATTAACCTGTGTGGTTGTTGAATAGTGCTGCTATGTAGATAACTGTTGGTATTTGGAGTTGGTCACGCAGTGTTTTTTTTTTCTCATGGATTTCTGCACAGCAGCATCTCAGCTTCGGGTTTGCATTGAGGCTGTATTTATATACATGCATGGTAATATATTAATATATACAGCGTCTCGTGCAATAGACACATCCACTCAGGAATGCACATTAAACACAACTTTTAGGGTTAGCGATAATGCTTTCACTATGCACGCGATTAAGTGGTATTCTCGTGCATGCGTTTGAATCGTCTTCATTGATCCCAATTTCGGCTAAAAACGGGAATGAAGCAGCCGCCTTCTTGTTAAATATTGCTGCCGTAGCTACCTCCCGGGAACAGGGGGAATGGGTGATGAATAGCGATGTCCGATTCGTGAACGAGTCACATCTTTATAATGAATCTGTTCACGACTGGAGGAAGAAACTCTTCGTTTATGAGTCAGATTGATCGAATGTCAGTCTGAGTGATTCTGACTCATTAACTCATTGATTCGAGAACCGTTTTTCGAACATGTCTCACTCTAAATAATATGCAGAGTTCCATAAATAGGGTTAGCCTACAACTTAATTATGTGACAGTTGTATCAACAAGCATGAATGTTTGGTCGCATTAGCATCATTTTGGCAAAATTTGTCAATAGTTTAGCAGTGAGTTTGTCATCGTTGCTAATTTGTTTGACAAACTTGAACCTGCTTCGAAATCAGTGTAGGGAAATCTTTCGCTGAATTTACTAATTTTCTTGAATTTTGCCCAGGCAAATTTGACGATTAAAAAAATAAATAAATAAAACAGCCTATATAAAAACATGCAACAACTTTTACATTGGTTTTGTAAATGTTAGATATCATTTATGATCTGAATGATAACTACTACAAACTGAAGCCGGACACATTAAATTACAATAATAAACTTTATTAACAAAATTTACTTTGAAAAGCTTCATAAACAGCATTATGTGCCTTCAAATGGTTTTATTGGAAGGTTTTAGAGCATGTAATATACCACAACCGGATGTCAGGGATCACGTGATGACATTAAAAGAATCACTGAATCGTTTTTTTAAATTGGTTCTTTGCTTAAATGGAAATTAATCAGACTTGCCATCAAAAGTGATGAAATGCATACACTGACTGAATTCAAATGTCAGTGACTTTGCAGTGTGTCACATATTCATGACATTCCTCTTGGTGGGCCTATTCCATGAGCACAAGCCTCAGAGATGCTTGTCGCGAGGGGGAATGGCATAAAACATTGTGGGAATCCCCCTCCCCCACCACACACATACACACCCCTGTATAAGCATGACTGCTGACCGAGGGTGCTGTCCACTGTTTTTGGTGCTGAAAAGCCCACAGACTCATATTTGTGCTTGTCGCAACATTTTCCTCAGCTTTGTGGAGCCGTAACGGAAATATTTTTGAAGAAGGTGAGAGGGAATTTCCCGAGGACATTATTCACACCCCTCCTTTCCTTTTCTCTTATACTAACATCAGCTGATCTAGTCCATCATTAGTCGCAGTCACGCCTAGCCCTTCTAGGAGATTGGTTAGCATGCCTGCACTGTGTAGGGGCATTTCGTGGAAGCGCACACTTATTGATGAGGAACTCCGTGTGTGTTGAAGTGTGTGTGTGTAAAGGAAGCTTGGAGGGAGTGAGAGCGAGTGTGGATGCCTTAAAGTGAGATGAAAGTGTGACCAAGCACATAGAACTATGGAACGTGCATACTTAATAGTGAGTAAGCGACACATTGTAGTTTCTAGACAGATGTGCATTGACAAGCAAAAACCTTTTGACCTCTTGTTTATAATGTTGTAAAGTAGTGAAATGGAAACACAGCAGGGGCTATCAAAAGTGGCTTAGTCTAAAAATAGGTCTCTAAAATGTTTAAACTATGCATTAAAATTGCATACAAATAGAATTGAAATGAGAAAGCATTGATTTTGTGCTATTCAAAGTTGATTTGTTTTGGTGTGTATTTTTTGGGTAGCAGGCGAGACTGAGTCTGCATGCTCTGCAGATTTCCGAGTGGTTTCCAGGCAAATATTATCATTGTTCCAAGTGCTGTCTGGTATTAGAAATGTTTAACACATAACATTTATAGCCTGGAACATTTAGGGGGAAATATTGAATGAGTATAGAAGACAAATACAGAAATCTCTGGAGTCTCAAGGTTGTGGTTGAATGCTGAGCTTAGAGGCTTTAATTTTTGGAAGGGTGTTGATTTTGTTTTTTCATAGAATAGTAAAATATTAATGTATCCTACAAACCACCTCTGGAAGGGGATTGTGATATTGAACTGAATTTGTTGTGCTGTAAGTGCCATATATTTACTGCATTCATCAGGTTTGCTCAACCAAACATTTTTTCCTTCTGATTGCTTGAGCTGTAGTTGCATGCTATGGAGGGTCAGAATCATCTATCGCTAAGTCGTTGGTTACTCTTTGATATCTGATACAAGAAATGACACATAGAGAAAAAGCGCAAGCTTTTAGATCGTTTTCTCTCCAGCTCTCATCTTTCCATTCAAAGGTGCCAGCATCAGAGTTACATTCACGGCTGTGGATGCTGTCAGGGCTTGTCTCTGAGGTGTTCAGAGCGATCCTCCTGGTGGGCAGGGCTCCTCCTTCTGAACAGCTGTCGTGCTTCAATGAATAAACTGAAGTCAGGTACATGCCATGATTTACCCAAACGAAAGAAAAAATTATAAAAAAATGTTCACTTCATGTCATGTGCAGGGATTAGGGCTGCACGATAAATCGAAATTATATCGAAATCATGATTAAGACAGAAGCTGTGATTGTCATGCATATATTTCAGTGAAGCACGGCTCTGTGATCAGTAGTACATCTCCATCCAAAGGCCAGAGGGCGTTCTTGCACTGAAACCCAAAAAACACTTTGCAGAAGAAACCTAGGAAATCCCTATAGCAGTTGCTGCATAAACAGAAGATTTAAATGCTTTAATTGATCCAGCGTGACTAATAAACACACGACTATGGCAATATATGGTTTATCTGAGTTCTTATTATTATCATTTTCATTATAATAAAGTATAGTGGTCGACTGATATTGTTTTTTTGACAGCCGATTCTCATGCCGATATCATGGAAAGCAGGGGTCCCATAGCCGATATAAAGCCGATATATTTTTTTTTTAAGTAAAGCCTCAATATATATATATATATATATATATATATATATATATATATATATATATATATATATATATATATATATATATATATATATATATATATATTTTTATATATATATATATATATATATATATATATATATATATAAATTATAATAAATTTTATCATTATATAATATATATATATATATAATATAAAAAAAAATATATATAAAAATATATATATATGATAGTGACACCTTCTCATTATATTGATGGGTATTATATGCTGCATTACTTTGTGAAGGGTTAATCCCTATGCACTCATTCCTTTGAGAAATGAGGTATGTAAAAACTGTACCTTATAGCAAATTTTTGTGTCATCTTCCCGAGCCAATTAAGGAGGTGCCATCATTGCACATCTAAACCTCTGCGAAGAATCATGAGAGCAAAGTCTCCATCAGTTGAGCCCTTTGACATTATTTTAAAGGGAGCTTTAAAGTGGCCAGTTTTGAGCACAGGTTTGGAATGACCCTTCAATATGGCGGCCATGATTGTTTTCACTCCAAAGTACCCTTTCCAAGGGTTTCCATTTGGAACACAGTGATAGAGTGATGCAGGACTTAGTCCTACAACCCGAAATCAAGTTAGAGTTTTTGAACTTTCGGTTCTGTCATCCCAAAGTTAATGGATTTTTGGTTAAATGGCTGAAATAAGGACATGATTTATTTGAGCTTTTACATATTTTGAAAAAGCTGGTTGCTGACAAGTGGCTACATGGGACTGCAAAGGCTGTCTGGGACATTAAATGACACCATGACAAACCATGACAACAAAACTAATCTACTAACTAGTCTGCTTTTACAGCTCTTTGTATTTATACTTGTGCTCTTGCAAACTATTCTAACTCTTTAGACTAGTTTTAAATGAAGATTGAAAGAGTTGCCAGAAGCTTAGTGGTGTTGACGTTTAAGTCATATGTCCATTATATAGTTCTTAATAGCATGATTTTAACGTTTACTACTGCTGATTGCATTTAGGCTTCGAAATTCAGAAGTTGTGTTCATTTTTGAAGATTAGCCTATCTTGATCTCATAAACTTCTTATGTTCTACTGTTGTCCATATTTCAATAGAACAAATCCTTTTGGCTTTTGTAGGAACCAAGTTGAATTTCCAGGTTGGCCTACAAAAAGACAACATCCCTGCATTCCAATTTATTATAACAAGTACTCTATCATAGCAATCCATTAAATTCTCTAATCGTTGCATTGAATTTTTACATCCTGGTCACCTGTGAGCTGCTCTGTCCACTTGAGATCCACCTTCAGATGTAGTTGCTCATTGCCATTGTGGTGTCAAAGCATGTTAGCGCCCTTGTGAAGGGTATCTTTGTGCTAACACTCAAACAGCTCTCCAAAAGTTTACGCTTCAAGTCCCTTTAACACCTCCTGAAACCCTCCAGTGGTGAAGGAGCAGACACTTGAATAGCAATTGGGAACTCATGTGCCAGATTTAAAGGCAATAGAGGACCTTGTATTTGAAAGACATGGACCTCTGCCAAGATTTAATCTCAGCTGAACGTCAACAGTTGCCATTAATAAGCCTTAATGAAAGATAGTTCAGATGTCAGTCCGCAGGTATCGTTTTGAAGCCATCAGTATTGAATTACAGGGGCATAATTTCACAGGTGTTTGAAATTCAGACAAGATCAGCCCCGGAGAGCGCAGATAACAGAGCATTCTGGTCGGTGTTCTCAGAACGGCTCATCAAATCAAAGCAAAAGGCAAATGTGTGGCTTTTACGTAGTAGTGGTTTATGTGAATACTCTTTCACATGTAGACACAGATGACATTTTTGTGGATTTATGCTCCTTTTTCTGTGACTATAGTTACCCTTTGGGGTATTTATACATTTATGTTATTCCAAGGCTCAGCATCCCTTAGATTTCACCACAGAAGCGTAAGGGTGTATTTGCGCATAGTTTTGAAGACTACTGTCAAGTTAATGGCTATATTGAAAGAATTTGCCTCTACATTCACTTAATACTATATAATTCCTGAGGTGTTTTGCTGTAAAAATCGCGCTCGTGCACAATGTTTTACGTCAATCCAGTTGCTTAGCCATCATATGGACCAACCATAGAGACCAATCGAAAGCCGTTTTCATTCTGGTAAACGCATTATGCGGAAAGTATTTTCAGTTTAGCAGATTATTAATCTATTCCATCGAGGGATTTCTGTCCAGATGTGGGCGAGATGAAATTGCATGCTCATGATAAATCCACTGCAGTTGTTATCTGCATATGTTTAGAGCTCAGATCTCTCAGCATGGGCACAAGAATTTCTTTTTGAAGCGGATTATCTTTGAAGCATCTCTCTGCCGTTTAGAGAGCCATAGCTCGTACTGAGATATACTTAATGTAAGTCTCGGTTATAATGTAACCCCATGGCAATGATGCATTCTTTGAAATGCCTAAGGGGCCCACTTAGTCCAACTCGAACAGACAGAATTAAAATGGAAGGTTCTTTATGCAAGTACTAAGCAGAGATTTACAGTTAAACACTAGGTAGCTGAGTATTAAGAAAATGAATCTTTATTATAGCTATTATTTTACATAAAGACATTCTTTCATGCAGAGTTATTTTGGTTATTATTTTACATATACTTGCATGCTTAGTTATTCATTATGTTTTGAAAATGTTTTACATAAAACATTCTGACTTGCTAACTTGTTTTGGCTATTACATTACAAAGATGCGTGTATGATAAATTATTATAATTTTTCTTATAATTATGCATACAAGCATGTTTTTATGACCAAAATGCCTTAGTCAAAACAATAAAAATATTATTCTGACTCTTATTTTACATAATACATATTTGATATTTTACTTGCCTAAGTGCCAATTTTTATATTCACATCTGTTTTATGTTATATAAGAGCCTTAAGGTCGTTAAAAATTTAGTTATTTAGTGAAATGTGAATCATGTCTTGTCAATCTGCTATGACTGTTAAACATATTTTACTGGATAGCACAGTTTTTAATGTAAATACAAAACATTTTTACTCAGAGATATGTTAAACTGATGCATTTAAAAAATAACCACCTATAGTTAATTACATGTTTTTGTATTATATTCATTTTAAAAGTTTTATGTAGTTTTTTTTGTGAATTGTATGACTTATGTTATTCTTTTTGTTTTCGCCAAAAAAATAATTTTAGAGTGTATGACATGGCATTTAAAAATAATTTTACAGTGTTTTACAAGATTTACAGTGTATTAATCCCATCTGGTTTTCTCATTGTTTAATTACACATTTATTTTGTCAAGAAGGTCACCCAGATAAGATCTCCCACTCTCCCACTCTGCTATAGGTGTCCCTGCTGACTGACAGTTCTCTGTCCTCTCGCAGTTTTCAGTGGGGTTGGCTCCAAGGCCTGCCTCTGTTACCACACCACAAGCTCTATTCATAAATGCATAATGGCTCATGAACATGTTGGCACTGTGTCTGTGTCCTGCTGGGGATTTGGAGCAGTGGGAAATATGATCCAGCAGGACGTTTATACCATGCAGTCTAGCCTATGCTTCACTTCCCACTTGTACTCAGAGTGTGTGAAATTATCGGTGTGTTATGTGTTTTACACATACAGCCAGACAGAATCCTAAGTTTTATTTGTTTTTCTAAGAAATAGTTCTCCCAAAAATGAAAATTTTGGCCATCCAATGTTTGCTCACCAGTGGGTGACCAATTGGTTCCGTCAGAATGAGAGTCAAAACATCTGATATAAACATCACAATAATCCCTTACTAATCCACATCCAGTCCATCAATTAATGTTGTGAGAAGTGAAAAGCCGCATGCTTTTGTAGAAACAAATCCATCATAAAGGCATTTTAACTTTAAGGTTCACTTTTGGCCAAAATGAGTCCATGATCCATAATAACACTTTCTGCATTGAAAAAGTCTTTACCCTGTTGTCCTCTCACATCAGAATCCACCAACATATGTTTAGAACGTTGGACTCTTTTTGCTTGTAAACACTCAAGAGCAGATTTCTGAAGAAATTTTTTACTGGAGGAAGTTTTATTATGGATTGTTGACTCGTATATTGGCTAGAAGCAATTTGTTTCTTACAGCTTTCACAGCTTTTTTTTTTTTTTGGTTAATTGATGGAGTCATGTGGATTACTTGTGGATTATTGTGATGTCTTTAGCTGATGGCAACCATTTACTGCAGAGGATCCATTGTCCATTATATAGAGAGAAATCCTAAAATGTTTTGCTCAAAAAACATCATTTCACTAGGACTGATTCGCAGAAATCAAAACAGGGATGATAATAGTTGATCACCACCCAATAAAATTGTCATTTATGCATTAGCTCCGCCCACTACCGGAGAAAGCGACAGTACTTAAAAGCTGAAAAAATTCAAAGGAATGTGATTTTGGCGAGTGAAAATATATCTGTGCTAAACTTATACTCAGCCTCCAACTGGCGAGTAAAATCTAAGAATTTATCAGTCATTGGCTAATATTAGACATCATTTAGTCGCCCAGAGCGAAGATTTAGTTTCATATGCTAGTTATTTACTCGCAATGTAGAGGGTTGTTGGAGTGCTTTTCAGATACATCACATTTTTTCCAAGTGTCATCTTGGTATCCAAATGAAAGTCAGCGTGTTTACTTGTTTAGCTGGTTTTGACATGTGTTTTGCACAGACGGTGTTAGTAAGCAATTCCACTCCAGCAGTCTAATGTCACCATGTGTACTTTTACGGTTACATTGTTGAAACAGTGCATTATTTAAATGTCTGCATAGAAACCTACATGCCTCCTAGGCTTCAATTGCTAGTGTATTTACTGTTAACGCATTTCTTGTTTCTTGTTAAGACACTGAGGGACAAGTCAGACATTGTCTGTAGTAATCAATGTGGTAATGATACACATGCTGAACATAGACGTTAGGCCAGCAACTGTGATTTAAACATTAGTAGCAGAAGTGCTGTAGACATTGATTTATGTCCATGTTGCATGAAGTTTTGGTGTGGCATTTTTCAATCTTTGTGTGAGTTTTTAATTAAACATAATTATGTTTAATGAAATATAAGCATATCTTTTTACAGAATTTTTCTCCAGGCATGAAACATTTTATATATATTAGGGATGTATGATATTGGATTTTGCCGATATCCAGTATGCCGATATATTTGTTTTGTTCTGTTTTTTTTCTTTCTTTCTTTTGATGTTTTATATTGCTTAGCTCTGACGATGTAATCATTATTTTTATTTATTTACTTTAGTAAAATATTAAGTGGTCTTATTACTGCCTCCTATCTTTCCCCTTAAAAAAGCTTTTGTAAGTTATTGTTAGTTGCTCCAATATGAGTGCTAAAAATAGATCGTCTTCTATAAACATCTATGTAAATGAGAAACAGATTTTGTTTATTCATAAGAAATTGATATGCTCAAATGCTACTGAGATCCATTCCAGTATGGCAACATATCCGTCTAACAAGATATAATTTATATACGATTATGACTTTTATTTCAGAGAACTTGTGCCTTTTTTGGCTCTTAATGATCAAGAAATGACCTTTGGCCTCCCTTGTCCCATGATGCCCCGAGAGCTGGCCTTGAAATGGTGTATTTTTCACGCTGGCCCCCTGACTGCTGATTAAATGGACTTCTGAAGGGGTTCATGGCTGGTCATATATTTATCACATGCTCAACCATTAGAGTTCACAGAGCAGCACAGATAACGAGATGCGTGCAAATTACACACAGCAGTGTTTTGCATCCTTCAGAATTGAATTGAGAATGCTTTTAAAATTCCAGCTCACTTGCTGAATTTCTAATATTTTAATCAGTGATGTAAAAGCTACATATAAGAATGTGTAAATGAATGCATACACACAGATACACTAGCGCAGTGGCTAAAATGCAGCAGCGTTTGATAGTTAGAAAGCAAGAGCAGAGGCTGAAAATGAGCACGATAATCCTCATGCAGTTTTAATCGGCCTTTAATCATTACTCTCATTACACCCTCTACTGTCAACGGCACTCAAAACACACATCCGTACAACGCTAGACACATCCAACTCTGAATACATAAAAGAAGGCCTGTGTGTTTAAGAACATGGTTATGGTTTTTTGATTGGGTGAGCAAATGTTGTATTATAGAATAGCTTTTGTAATTCCTCAGATATGCTGGGTGATATATTTTTATATATAATTGTATTAATCTTTTTTTGCCATGATTGTGAGCATGTCACTGTTGGTGATGCAAACATGTACACGTCACGTGTTTGGATTCAGAGCTTTATTTTCTCCTCACATGCCTTGTGGAGCAAGGCCTGTTACAGCTTGTATTGTTTTCTGTTTAATAGCCATAAAAAAGCAAATCATTATTTGTATCCTTGTACTTATAATTCGTGACTGGTGTTTTGTTTTCCTCTCTCCTTTGAATTTCCATGTTCATCACTTCTCAGTGGAGCTTACATTTCACCTGGGGGTGTCAAATTTAATCATTGCATCGATGCATTGCAATGTGTACGTGAACAATTCTGCATCGATGCAGTAATAGACCATAATCGATAATAGCCTATGACGTAATTTGCCTACGCGCTTATCATACAGTATTAAAGACTGCGTTTACACTTGGCACGTTATCCAAACAGAAGCGCGTTTACACTTGTATTTTCAATCTGTATGTGGACAACATCTGGATACTGGTAGCATGTTAATGCCAAGTGCCAAGCAACAGAGTTTCGCAAGTGTGTTTAATTGTTCCTGTAATTTCGGTGACGAAATTCGCCTGATTCCTGATTCGAAACCATCAGGTGGTAAGTAAAACCGCATTAAATGTCTGTGTTTTGTTAGCAATCGAGGCGCAAGTGCTTATGACTCTTTAGCTCCGCCCACGGCGCACCTCCAGGAGCTCGGCTATTTTTTGAAGGCTGTATCTTTCTTTTATAAATATGATCAAACTTAAGACTCATTGGAGATAGAAGAATGCAGTACTACTCTATTATAGGTACTCAAGATTAACATGAGAATGAGGGAAACTGTGTTATGTCTCTTTTTCCCTCCTGGAGCCTTGTGGAGTACTTTTTTTTTATGATGGATGGACACATTTTCTTTTGCTGCAAAATCTTCCAAATCAAACCCTTTCACTGCCATTATAAAGAGCCAGGCCTTTTTCTAAATATAACTTTGTCTGAAAGAAGAAAGTCTTATATTCTATTGGATGGCTCATTTTCATTTTTGGGTGAACTATGGTTTTAAGGACCTGGGCTGAGTGTTGGTCTCAGGAAACAAGAAATTGTTTCCAGTTAAGAAGTCCATCTTTATCATTGGTCACTGATAACTATACTGAGTCACTGAGTCACTATAACTACTTTTATTAAAATATTAACTTTTTAAATATTTTAAATTAAATCTATGTTTTTTGTAATAAAGCACTTTAAAAAACAACAACTTTTTTTTTGCTCTTTAAATGTAAATATAGATACATTATAAATACATTTGATTTTGTTTGTTTTTTTAATGTAAGTGACAAATTGACTGGGCAGGCAAAAAAAAAAATCCTTATTGTTGATGCCTGAACAGCTCGGTTATATTCCGGGAACACTTCTCACAGTGAGGTAGAAACTGTATCAGTAACAGTACAAGAGGCCCATATGGTGGAAACAGACTGTGTGAGAGAGAGAATCTGCCAAAGTGTCTCAGTAATGCTCTCTTCTCTTAAACATGCCTTCCCATCTGAATGTGCCTGTGTTCTGTTGGCCCATGTCTGGATGAATAATTTAACTCAAGCCTTATCTGGACACAGTGTGACTGGAGCGTTTTAGATAATAGAATACAGACATTAATCACAGCCCCCCCTCACCCACGGCTAAAGGATTCCCCTGGAATCAAATGGACATGCTGCTCTTTATGTTTATGTAACCTGTTGGAGTGTGTGTTTCAGAGCGAATGTGATTTGTTGATGTTTTCTTTGCTTGGCATTATTTCATATTTCTGTGAGTGCAACATTTTGGAGGTGGGTAGTGCCCATCCTGAGAGGAGGGTGGTAAGTTTCTCTCTTAATCAAGTAGACATTCATTTGATTCAAGAAAGAAGGGTCTTTCTTGCAAAAAAGATAAGGACATGGCTAGGTGTTGGGCAAGCAAGCTTTTCTGTGCCAAACAAGAGAAGTTATTAAGAGGTCATTTAACCAACCCTTTTATACAAACAACTAACCAGGTATGATGCAATAACTGCTCTCTCCATGTGAGTTTCAACCACAAAAGTGAGTTTTGTCAAAGACATTATTATTTTTGCACTGACACGACCACCCCTGTGAAATCTCATTGATCCAAATTTGTGTTTAATGTAGGGTATGTTAAACATTAAATATTTCCAGTTGGCTATGATAGCTGTGTCACAGAGCCAAAAAATAAAAAAACGGTAATATTTTGAAATATTCATAATATTGAAATATGTGACATTTTTTATTATTATCAGTGTTGAAAACAGTTGAGTTGCTTGTTTATTATGTGCAAAATGATTTAAATTTTTTTTAAGATTCTTTGAATAAATTATAAATGTTTTTACTGTCACTTTTGAATAAAAGTCATTGCTGAATAACTATTAATTTCTTAAAAAAAAAAATTCTTACTGACCTAGTGTATAAGTAATAATAATAGTATAGTAATAGTAATAAAAGTAATAATAATTTGTTGTTGTTGTTGTTGTTATGATCATTGACTTCATGGTAACATACTGTATTTTCATACTTGAAAATGTATTTGTGCATTCATACACTATCTCTTGCAAATTGTGTGTTATATATCAGGCTTTTGTTTCTTTTTAATGCTATTAAAGGCGAAATAAATCCAATCTGGTGCATCTGTATAATGGGGTGTCTTCAGTTTGCTGAGCGTTGTGAAAATAACTTCTGGCTGCTCTTAAACAACCCTTCCAGTCTCGATGAAAAACAATTTATTCTAACCAATTTTTCGAAGCAGTGCTATTTGTTTTGAATAACCCTTTATAATGCTAATTGAAGCACCCCAAAATTGGGTAATATGAGATGGCCATACAGATGCTTTTGGTGAGAGTACCTCGCAGAAATGAGGGACTTCTGCAGGAGTGGAGGTGAGTCCGCAGACATCTGTCTGGAGAACAATACTTTTGTGAACTCAGACTTCTTAATTCATTCTCTATCTCTGTGTTTCTCTTCATTTTTTTGTTGCAATCACTCACACGTTCGTTGATCCTCCAAACACACAGATGCACAAAGTGAATGAATAGAGCACCTTAAAATCAGCATGGTGTGTGAGATCCAGGGAGTCATTCCACAGCAGATTAAGCTTCCGATTCGGATGCAGAGCTGGCTTGTGGGATTACAGCTCTCACACGTTGAAGCCCAACTGAGTCTTCATCTGCAGTGTCTGTCTAGTGAAGGACAGTTCTGCTGTTACAGTCCCCAGAAACAATAGGTTACTGTCGTAACCCCGGTTCTCTGAAACATCGAGTGGAGAGATCCACCTATGGAAAGGGCATCCGTACCTGACCTCTGCAGAAGCATCCAATTGCACCAAGTCTGGCTAGACAGACAGAAGCGCGCAGCCAATGCCAGGTAAGGCCCCACCCCTTACCTAAGGGCATATAATGGCTACGACGCTGCTATTCTCCAGTAAGTATATTCGCTTCTTGTGCGGCAAGCGGGGCAAAGCTGGTGGATCTCTCCACTCGATGTTTCAGAGAACCGGGGTTACGACAGTAACCTATTGTTCTCTTTCATCATCTCATGTTCGAGATCCACCTATGGGAGAGACATGGACAATTCCCCAATTGCCCAATACACTCACAGTGAGGTTCTGAAAGCCAGAGAAGGACAGTCGCCCCAGGGAGGTGGTGCCTGACACGTCCCATAATCATGAAACTGCAATACTTACGCAAACACATGACTGCTGTGCACATGCAGCACATGAAACTTGTATTTAGTACACACACGATAGTAACTCTAGCAACACCAAAGTGCATATAAATACACCCAGAAAGGAATGGAAATGCATGCTTGGTGACAGGAATGTTTGTGACCTGCCGGCCCATTCCTTCCTATTCGTTACTTCCAAAGTGGTTGAAGGGAAGGGCTAAGAAGACCCCACCCCTAAAACCGAATGTGCTACCGAGATACCGGTAATAACGCACAAATGTATGAGGAGAAGCCCAACTGGCAGCGGAGCAGATGTCCTGCAGTGACACTCCCCTAAACAAAGCCCAAGAGGCGGCTATGCCCCTCGTGGAATGAGCCCTGATGTCCCCTGGGGGCTGCACTCCCTTGGATTCATAAGCCAAAGCTATAGCGTTCACAAGCCAATGTGAGAGGCGTTGCTTAGATATGGGATTCCCTCCATGAGGGGGTGCCCATGAAATAAAGAGCTGGTCGCTCTTCCGGAAAGCACTGGTCCTGGTCATATAAGTCTGTAAAGCGCCGACGGGACAAAGAGCATTTAGCCTCTCATCCTCCGGGGAGGAAAAAGTTGGAGGGTGAAAAGCGGACAGCTCCAACACCTCCAAAGTGAACGCAGGGAAGCACTTCGACATGAAGGCCGGATTAGGCTTAAGGGAAACCTTATCTCCACTAAGAGAGAATTTAGTGAACGAGGGATGAACCGAGAGTGCATGTAGCTCACTGACACGTTTAGCTGATGCCAAGGCCAAGAGCAAAGCTGTCTTGAAAGACAGAAGCTTTAAGGAAATACATCCCAGAGGCTCAAAAGGGTATTGAGACAGAGCCTCCAGGACCATGGACAGGTCCCACTCAGGGACAGTTCTCCTGATGACTGGCAAGGAGCGGCGGGCACCCTTCATAAATCTGCGGATTAGAGGATGCTGCCCGACTGTTGAGCTCTCAAAACCCACATGACAGGCCGAAATCGCAGCCAAGTAGACCTTGATTGTGGAAAAAGACCTACCTTTTTCCAATAGGTCTTGCAGGAAACACAAAATATCAGTAACTGAGCACTGATAAGATGTGAGACCGCGCCCATCGCACCACCCTTCGAACACTTGCCACTAACAGCCATACAGGGACCGCGTAGAAACGGCCCTGGCATTCTGTATAGTAACAATCACACGCGGCGAAAGCCCCAGTGTGCTTAGGTTCGTCCTCTCACGGGCCAGGTCCAAAGAGCCACCCTGTCCGGCTGCGGGTGATAAATCTCCCCGTTCGCTTGAGACAAAAGGTCCGTGTGGGAGGGAGGCGCAATGGCTCGGCATATAACAGAGGGATTATCTCCGCCAGCCATGGTGCTTTGGGCCACCTGGGTGCTATCAGAATGAGAGACAGGCACTGCTCTCTCACCCTGGCCAGTGTGGGAATTATCAGGCACGGGAGGAAAATAGAGGTCGACCGATATATCGGCCGGCCGATATATCGGGCCGATATTTGTCATTTTTTTTATATATCGGCATCAGCCAATATCCGTGTTTAGTAGCGCCGATTTAAAGTCAGGCACGTCGGCGGACAGCCCCATGTTATTGGTGCGGTGGAAAGTGCTGCTGCAGCAGCATGTGAAGCACCCCAAGCCAAAACTTTTGGAAGATTCAACAGCAGTCCTGGGAGATAAAGGTAGTCAGAGAATTTCACTCTGTAAATGGGGTGGAGAAGTTGACAGCTCTAACAAACACTGCAGCGTGACGTTACCAAAGTAAACTGTCTCTGACGTTACTCCGCCCCGCTCACAGACAGCACCGCGCTCGGAGAGACAGCTGTCCTGGAGCTGCCCAGAACGGTGAATCACATTTGTTCGGAAGCATGGTTTGATGCAGACAAAAACCAGTTTTCCATCCAACTCATTTGTATTCAGGGATGTCAATATTCGATAATTTCCATGATCGATCGTCGTTTAAATTAATGATCAATTAATTACTTTAATGCTGCAAAATGCGTCTGCAGCGGTATTATTATTATGTGCAAAAGCCACTTGGAAAAAAAGCTTTCTCATCCGAATTAAAGGGGTTTTAGTCTGAATAAAATGCTAGTAGCAGGACTGTAAAATGAATAGATGTGATTATGATCATTTGATAAAATGAAGAGAGTGCGCCATACGTTGGAGATCATTTTACTTTGTTGACTGTTTCCCGTCAAGGAGACCGCTGCATGTGCCTCTTTTAATGCTTTCGTGGTGCTCGTTGTTGTATTTTAAAACGCATCTGCAATGTTTTCAAATGACACACTATAGTAGTGGTGCAACGGATCATCATTGATCCGTGATCCGTTCGGATCAATATCTTCGGTTCGGCACACACGTGACTCGCGGATTGATTTATGAAAAAAAAAAAGTTGCGCATGTTTAGTCCACACTCAGTGGTAATGGCGAGCGGAGGAACGGAGGAGCTTGAACGACCGATTCATTTTGGATTCCCTGTCAGATATAATGATGAGGAAAGAGGTTAGAGTGAAAATATTGTGCCAGATCTTTATGAACAGGAGAAGAAAACAGTTGTGGATGAACTATCCCGAGCATCCTCTGTTGCGCTCACGACAGAAAGGTGGACGTCCAGGGGGACGGAGAGCTCTTAATGATAACTGCTCACTTCATCACAGCACACTGGAAGATGAGAAGTCGGGCTATTATGTTAAAAAGAAGATATTATGTGCACTTTAAGTTGATTTCATATATTTTAATTTAATAATTTAATGTTAATAAAAAAAGACAAAACGTATGTTTATTTGTCTTGGCCTTTTTTTTTTTTTTTTTTGCTGATCCGAAAAATGGTCTGATCCATACGAGGACGAGTGAGCGCGGGTTTGACTAGATGTATTTGGAGGTTATTGCTCACGTCTCGTTCTGCACATATCCAAATGTTTCCATATTCGCAATGTATCTGAATGTTAAACTATAATATTTTTTATTTATTTAATGTAAACTAGACGATAAAGATCCTCTTCACATGAGCAAAAACCTTGGCATAACAGCAGAGTGGACCGGTATACTACGGTCTATTTAAACTGACCAGTGTAACCTTTTAAATGTTTGGTTGACTGTACTTTATTTTAATAATAAACAGACTGCGATGTAAGTTTGAAATTAGAATGCACTTTAGATGTTCTGTGTCATTTATACCAAACACAAATGTTGCTGGTTGCTAGTGTGTTTGCAGCACTACTGTTATTTATTTTTATATATATATTTTTTTATATTTTTCAGATTTTTATTTTTAAAATTGTATTTATTTAAATGTATATTTAAGTTTACATTTATGTTCCAACAAACTTGAAAAATTCTACTTGATAAATGCTCTAAAACTTTTATGTAAATATATATATAATATATATATATATATATATATATATATATATATATATATATATATATATATATATATATATATATATATTACCTGTTTTATATATTTAATACTTGGTCAGTTTATTGATTTTGTTTGGTTAACTTTGGATACATTTTTTATTTTAATACCGTGCAGTGCACAAAATTAAGATTCGAGAGATGGTTCAAGTCAGTGCTCAATAAATTATGATAAATTTAGAAATGTTGTGCATCCACTTATTATTAGTGTGACATTTTTGCATGCAAATGAAGGGGAAAACTTCAAGATATCGGCCCTAAAGATCGGCAGCACATATCGGCCATCGGCTGACCCTGACCTCTAAACATCGGCATCGGCTATAGAAAAACCCATATCGGTCGATCTCTAGAGGAAAAGCATACAGCAGCACTCTGGGCCATGGGTGGGCCAGTGCATCTACCTCGAGGGGCGCGTCCACGTCCTTTAGCGAGAAGAACATAGGACAATGGTAGTTTTCGCGCGAGGCAAATAGATCTACGGTTGCCTGTCGGAATCTCATCCATAGCATATCCACTATCTGCGGGTGAAGACGCCAAACTCCATAGATTGGGTTTCCCCTCGATAGAAGATCTGCACCTCTGTTTAGAATGCCCGGAACATGAGTCGCGCGTAACGATAGGAAAACCCGTCTGCTCCACACCAAAAGCTTGTAAGCTAGAGCGTGAAGTTTTGATGAGTGCACGCCGCCCTGAGGGTTGATATAAGCCACTGCTGTGGTATTGTCGCAGCATACAAGCACATGATGTCCCTGCAGGCAAGGCAGAAAATGATTCAGAGCCTTCCATACAGTCAGAAGCTCTAAATAATATATGTGCGCTGAACGTAGTCTGCTCGGCCACAGAGCGTTCACCATTCTGCCCTCCTGGGTGGCACCCCAGCCTGTTAAGGACGCATCTGTCGTTAGAACTTTCCGCATCATAACCGTCCCCAGAGGGGTTCCCTGTGCGTAAAAGTCTGCGCTCTTCCAGTGGCGCAAGGCTGCCGAGCAGGCGCGTGTCACTATTACAGAGCGGCAAAGATCGCGCGTCGGGCTGAAATGTAGTGACAAAACCCATTTCATGAACGCTCTCATTCTCAGGAGTCCCAGCGACACAACCTGGATGGTTGAAGCCATAAGACCCTGCAGCCTGAGGCATGTGCGATATTGTACCCCATCATATGTGATGATCGCCCCCTCTCTGAACTGCGATAGACAGTTCATCAGAGAGAGAACGCACTCTTGAGAGAGACGCGCTCGCATGGACACTGAGTTCAACTCCAAGCCCAGGAAAATGGCATTCTGACTGGGTGTAAAATTGCTCTTGTTCACATTCACTCTGAACCCGAGAGATGTGATGTGCGTGAGCACACGGCAGGTGTCCTGCAACACTTTCTCCTTCGATTCGGCTATGATGAGCCAATCGTCTATGTATATCAGAATCCTCAGACCTGACCTTCTCATGGGTGCCAAGCCCACCTCCGCACACAGACAGAAACACCGGGGGCTTAGACTGAGCCCAAACCGCAGAACTGTGAATTCGTAACATGTGCCCTGGTAGGTGAAACGAAGAAACTTCCTGTGTTGCGGATAAATGCTTATATGGAAGTCATTCTGTTTTATGGCGCGGCGAGCGAGCCACGAGTTAACATTCTGAAATTGTATTTCCTTAAATGTTTGTTCAACACACGAAGGTCCAAGATAGGGCGGAGAGAGCTGTCCTTCTTTGGAACCAGGAAATAACGAGAATAAAAACCCTGATTCATCAGACTGGGGGGCACCACCTGAATCGCTCCCTTGTTTAGGAGAGAGGATATTTCCTCTTTCAGAATGTGTGAGGCGTTCACTTCCGTGTGTGAAGAGAGAACACCATTGAAATGCGGGGGTATCATTGCACCTCTGCAATGTCTGTACCCCTGCATTATAGTACGCATCACCCACTCAGGAGCCGAAACAGTCTGCCAAGCCCAGTCTGCCAAGTCTCTTGTTCGGGGGTTTCGGGACAGGAAGAGAGTCTGAAGGGCTCGTGGCCAGTGAACGTGGACTCGATGCCCCCATCAGCCGGACATCAGGCAAGCCGCTTACGCTTCGAGTCGGTGGGGGCAGGGTTAGATGGTCTTCCAGCCGGGCCTGCTGCAGGAGTCGATTTTCCCCAGTGCTTAGCAGGCGGTGGGTTATTCTGCCGTGGAGGGGGTTTGTTGCGGGGCCTTTCCTTGCTCTAATGGAAATGTCATCCCATGGCAGGTGTGTTAGGCAAACGCGCAGGGGGTGCCTGGTGAGGGGCCGCCTTCCTAGGGAGGCATAGCTTGAAGGCCTCATCCTCCTTCTTTTTGTCGTCACACCGTTGTTGCATCAATGCGACGGCGGGGCCGTATAGAGCCCAGCCGGGCTCTACCGACGCGCCCGCGATGCGCCGCTTCTCACTGTCAGGAAGGCCCGACAGGTTAAGCCAGAGTGCACGCTCTCCCACCACTGAAAGCGCCATAGTGCGCCCGCAGGCTTGGACGGCCTGCCGAGTGTTACGGAGGACGAGGTCGTTCACCGTAAGGATCTCCTTCCACAAGGGTAGGGAAGGAGTTCCCTTTTCCAGCTGTTGCCCTAGTTCATCCAAAATCTCCGCCTGGTAAGCGGAGAGGAGGGAAGAGATGTTCAGGGCCCTAACAGCCAAGGCCGAGGACTTGTATGCGGCCTGGCGAACAGAGTCAGTAAAACGGTCCATTTTGTTGGGCAAGACCGGCTTAGGGGGAGCGAGCAGCCCGCCCTGAGCGGGGTTAAGGTGCCTGGCGATGGAAGGCTCGATAGCGGGGGGGTCACCCATACCATGAGCTGCCATATCCTTCACTTCAAGGCCCGTGAGACTGTGTTTGAAGTCGAGTGGGTCGCTCCAATTGTGCCTCATGTGCTTGGCGCACGCTGGAAGGACGGGGAAGAGTTGTTTCCTCGGACCGGGAGGAGGTCCCAACACTTTCCCGTCGTAGATATCCCTCTGCTGGTCGGTGGCGCTCTGCGGAGCTGGCCACTCAATTTTGAGGCGAGCGGCCACTCGCTCACAAACCTCCAGGAGGATGGACTGAGGCAGGGCTGCATGGACGCTAGCCTGGGGAACGCCAGAGGGCGGGATGGCCTCCTTGTCCTCTGAGATCCCAAGAAGGGCCGCATCATCCCCATCGACGGAACCGGCCGGTTCGTCGATGAGCGTGAGGTTGCCCGCAAAGATGTCCTCTTCGGGGAATGTGGGATTGGGCTGGTCAGCCCAAATAAGGGAGGCGGCGCCCCGGGATTCCCCCGGTAGTGCAACATCGTCACCATGTCCCCCGTCCGAGTCAGAAAGGCCAAGCTCAGAGCACTGGGTCGCTGCAACTTTAAGACGGCATCATAAAAGCTTCTTGGGCAGCATGAGGCAATGGCTGCAATTTTCCGGATTCTCCAGGGCTTCTTGAGCGTGTTTAAGGCCCAAACAAACCACACAGAAAGGGTGAAGATCCTTAGCGGCAATAAGCGCACCACACGCGGCCTGGCAGGCCCGTGATAGGCTGTTCCCGGGAGAAGCGGAAGATTTAGACAGTGACATACCAGCGAAGAACTCAGAAAAATCCGTTGCGGGCAGCCGTGGAAGGAGGAGCAGGTGAAAAAGGCGAGAGCGCGGGCGGCTCCGAATGCAGAACACAGCGAAAAGACTGAAAAGACGACTGTCACGTCTGGCGGAGGTTGTTTCTCGTGGACGTCCAGGGGGACGGAGAGCTCTTAATGATAACTGCTCACTTCATCACAGCACACTGGAAGATGAGAAGTCGGGCTATTATGTTAAAAAGAAGATATTATGTGCACTTTAAGTTGATTTCATATATTTTAATTTAATAATTTAATGTTAATAAAAAAAGACAAAACGTATGTTTATTTGTCTTGGCCTTTTTTTTTTTTTTTTTTGCTGATCCGAAAAATGGTCTGATCCATACGAGGACGAGTGAGCGCGGGTTTGACTAGATGTATTTGGAGGTTATTGCTCACGTCTCGTTCTGCACATATCCAAATGTTTCCATATTCGCAATGTATCTGAATGTTAAACTATAATATTTTTTATTTATTTAATGTAAACTAGACGATAAAGATCCTCTTCACATGAGCAAAAACCTTGGCATAACAGCAGAGTGGACCGGTATACTACGGTCTATTTAAACTGACCAGTGTAACCTTTTAAATGTTTGGTTGACTGTACTTTATTTTAATAATAAACAGACTGCGATGTAAGTTTGAAATTAGAATGCACTTTAGATGTTCTGTGTCATTTATACCAAACACAAATGTTGCTGGTTGCTAGTGTGTTTGCAGCACTACTGTTATTTATTTTTATATATATATTTTTTTATATTTTTCAGATTTTTATTTTTAAAATTGTATTTATTTAAATGTATATTTAAGTTTACATTTATGTTCCAACAAACTTGAAAAATTCTACTTGATAAATGCTCTAAAACTTTTATGTAAATATATATATAATATATATATATATATATATATATATATATATATATATATATATATATATATATATATATATATATATATATATTACCTGTTTTATATATTTAATACTTGGTCAGTTTATTGATTTTGTTTGGTTAACTTTGGATACATTTTTTATTTTAATACCGTGCAGTGCACAAAATTAAGATTCGAGAGATGGTTCAAGTCAGTGCTCAATAAATTATGATAAATTTAGAAATGTTGTGCATCCACTTATTATTAGTGTGACATTTTTGCATGCAAATGAAGGGGAAAACTTCAAGATATCGGCCCTAAAGATCGGCAGCACATATCGGCCATCGGCTGACCCTGACCTCTAAACATCGGCATCGGCTATAGAAAAACCCATATCGGTCGATCTCTAGAGGAAAAGCATACAGCAGCACTCTGGGCCATGGGTGGGCCAGTGCATCTACCTCGAGGGGCGCGTCCACGTCCTTTAGCGAGAAGAACATAGGACAATGGTAGTTTTCGCGCGAGGCAAATAGATCTACGGTTGCCTGTCGGAATCTCATCCATAGCATATCCACTATCTGCGGGTGAAGACGCCAAACTCCATAGATTGGGTTTCCCCTCGATAGAAGATCTGCACCTCTGTTTAGAATGCCCGGAACATGAGTCGCGCGTAACGATAGGAAAACCCGTCTGCTCCACACCAAAAGCTTGTAAGCTAGAGCGTGAAGTTTTGATGAGTGCACGCCGCCCTGAGGGTTGATATAAGCCACTGCTGTGGTATTGTCGCAGCATACAAGCACATGATGTCCCTGCAGGCAAGGCAGAAAATGATTCAGAGCCTTCCATACAGTCAGAAGCTCTAAATAATATATGTGCGCTGAACGTAGTCTGCTCGGCCACAGAGCGTTCACCATTCTGCCCTCCTGGGTGGCACCCCAGCCTGTTAAGGACGCATCTGTCGTTAGAACTTTCCGCATCATAACCGTCCCCAGAGGGGTTCCCTGTGCGTAAAAGTCTGCGCTCTTCCAGTGGCGCAAGGCTGCCGAGCAGGCGCGTGTCACTATTACAGAGCGGCAAAGATCGCGCGTCGGGCTGAAATGTAGTGACAAAACCCATTTCATGAACGCTCTCATTCTCAGGAGTCCCAGCGACACAACCTGGATGGTTGAAGCCATAAGACCCTGCAGCCTGAGGCATGTGCGATATTGTACCCCATCATATGTGATGATCGCCCCCTCTCTGAACTGCGATAGACAGTTCATCAGAGAGAGAACGCACTCTTGAGAGAGACGCGCTCGCATGGACACTGAGTTCAACTCCAAGCCCAGGAAAATGGCATTCTGACTGGGTGTAAAATTGCTCTTGTTCACATTCACTCTGAACCCGAGAGATGTGATGTGCGTGAGCACACGGCAGGTGTCCTGCAACACTTTCTCCTTCGATTCGGCTATGATGAGCCAATCGTCTATGTATATCAGAATCCTCAGACCTGACCTTCTCATGGGTGCCAAGCCCACCTCCGCACACAGACAGAAACACCGGGGGCTTAGACTGAGCCCAAACCGCAGAACTGTGAATTCGTAACATGTGCCCTGGTAGGTGAAACGAAGAAACTTCCTGTGTTGCGGATAAATGCTTATATGGAAGTCATTCTGTTTTATGGCGCGGCGAGCGAGCCACGAGTTAACATTCTGAAATTGTATTTCCTTAAATGTTTGTTCAACACACGAAGGTCCAAGATAGGGCGGAGAGAGCTGTCCTTCTTTGGAACCAGGAAATAACGAGAATAAAAACCCTGATTCATCAGACTGGGGGGCACCACCTGAATCGCTCCCTTGTTTAGGAGAGAGGATATTTCCTCTTTCAGAATGTGTGAGGCGTTCACTTCCGTGTGTGAAGAGAGAACACCATTGAAATGCGGGGGTATCATTGCACCTCTGCAATGTCTGTACCCCTGCATTATAGTACGCATCACCCACTCAGGAGCCGAAACAGTCTGCCAAGCCCAGTCTGCCAAGTCTCTTGTTCGGGGGTTTCGGGACAGGAAGAGAGTCTGAAGGGCTCGTGGCCAGTGAACGTGGACTCGATGCCCCCATCAGCCGGACATCAGGCAAGCCGCTTACGCTTCGAGTCGGTGGGGGCAGGGTTAGATGGTCTTCCAGCCGGGCCTGCTGCAGGAGTCGATTTTCCCCAGTGCTTAGCAGGCGGTGGGTTATTCTGCCGTGGAGGGGGTTTGTTGCGGGGCCTTTCCTTGCTCTAATGGAAATGTCATCCCATGGCAGGTGTGTTAGGCAAACGCGCAGGGGGTGCCTGGTGAGGGGCCGCCTTCCTAGGGAGGCATAGCTTGAAGGCCTCATCCTCCTTCTTTTTGTCGTCACACCGTTGTTGCATCAATGCGACGGCGGGGCCGTATAGAGCCCAGCCGGGCTCTACCGACGCGCCCGCGATGCGCCGCTTCTCACTGTCAGGAAGGCCCGACAGGTTAAGCCAGAGTGCACGCTCTCCCACCACTGAAAGCGCCATAGTGCGCCCGCAGGCTTGGACGGCCTGCCGAGTGTTACGGAGGACGAGGTCGTTCACCGTAAGGATCTCCTTCCACAAGGGTAGGGAAGGAGTTCCCTTTTCCAGCTGTTGCCCTAGTTCATCCAAAATCTCCGCCTGGTAAGCGGAGAGGAGGGAAGAGATGTTCAGGGCCCTAACAGCCAAGGCCGAGGACTTGTATGCGGCCTGGCGAACAGAGTCAGTAAAACGGTCCATTTTGTTGGGCAAGACCGGCTTAGGGGGAGCGAGCAGCCCGCCCTGAGCGGGGTTAAGGTGCCTGGCGATGGAAGGCTCGATAGCGGGGGGGTCACCCATACCATGAGCTGCCATATCCTTCACTTCAAGGCCCGTGAGACTGTGTTTGAAGTCGAGTGGGTCGCTCCAATTGTGCCTCATGTGCTTGGCGCACGCTGGAAGGACGGGGAAGAGTTGTTTCCTCGGACCGGGAGGAGGTCCCAACACTTTCCCGTCGTAGATATCCCTCTGCTGGTCGGTGGCGCTCTGCGGAGCTGGCCACTCAATTTTGAGGCGAGCGGCCACTCGCTCACAAACCTCCAGGAGGATGGACTGAGGCAGGGCTGCATGGACGCTAGCCTGGGGAACGCCAGAGGGCGGGATGGCCTCCTTGTCCTCTGAGATCCCAAGAAGGGCCGCATCATCCCCATCGACGGAACCGGCCGGTTCGTCGATGAGCGTGAGGTTGCCCGCAAAGATGTCCTCTTCGGGGAATGTGGGATTGGGCTGGTCAGCCCAAATAAGGGAGGCGGCGCCCCGGGATTCCCCCGGTAGTGCAACATCGTCACCATGTCCCCCGTCCGAGTCAGAAAGGCCAAGCTCAGAGCACTGGGTCGCTGCAACTTTAAGACGGCATCATAAAAGCTTCTTGGGCAGCATGAGGCAATGGCTGCAATTTTCCGGATTCTCCAGGGCTTCTTGAGCGTGTTTAAGGCCCAAACAAACCACACAGAAAGGGTGAAGATCCTTAGCGGCAATAAGCGCACCACACGCGGCCTGGCAGGCCCGTGATAGGCTGTTCCCGGGAGAAGCGGAAGATTTAGACAGTGACATACCAGCGAAGAACTCAGAAAAATCCGTTGCGGGCAGCCGTGGAAGGAGGAGCAGGTGAAAAAGGCGAGAGCGCGGGCGGCTCCGAATGCAGAACACAGCGAAAAGACTGAAAAGACGACTGTCACGTCTGGCGGAGGTTGTTTCTCGGGCGATATATCCTCCTAAAGACACGAAAGTGAGCAGCACAATCCAACCGAACTGTGTCAGTGCAGAGATCGCGAGAAGCGAATGTCAACTGGAGAATAGCAGCGTTGTAGCCATTATATGCCCTTAGGTAAGGGGTGGGGCCTTACCTGGCATTGGCTGCACGCTTCTGTCTGTCTAGCCAGACTTGGTGCAATTGGATGCTTCTGCAGAGGTCAGGTACGGATGCCCTTCCCATAGGTGGATCTCGAACACGAGATGATGAAAGAGAACCATTTTCACAAACTGGTATGCAACTTGAAGTTCTCTTGTTTTTATGTGCATATTAGAGACATATTAGAGAGGGAGATGCTGTGATGCTGCTGACGCGTGGATCTCATGAACACGTATTGAAAGAGAGTAAATTGTTGAATAAAGTCGTTATTTTAGTTTTTTTTATTTTGCTCACAAAACATATTCTTGTAGCTCTATAACATTAAGATTGAACCACTGATGTCACATGGACTTTTTTTTATCGATGTTCTAACTACCTTTTTGGGCATTGAAGGTGTTAGTTGTATTGTCTATGCAGGATCAGAAAGCTCTATAAATGAAGGTCTTAATAGGTTTTGGGATGGCATGTGGGTGAGTAATTAATGATATAATTTTTATTTTGGGGTGAACTATTCCTTTAAGATATTTTATTAAAACCTGAGAGATTTGTCCCTCCATTTAAACCCCATTACATTACATTAAAACATTGACAAAAACATTCAAAACATTCATAAATGTAACCCATATTAATTAAGTGGTTTAATCCAAGTCTTCTCAAGAGACATGACCACTTTGTATGATGAACCAATTTAATTTAAGATTTAATTTGCATTTAAACAATCAACACGAAATGCTGTACATGCTTGACATAGAGCACATCAAACAACTCATAATCATGTGGAACTACAGAATAATACTTTTTTTTTTTTTTTTGTGAACAATGCTTTTAATCCAGAAATCTAATAAGGAGTAGGATCATTTTAAACAGAATTGATGAGAAACTTTGTACCAAATCACTCTGAGGGTAATACGAGACTAGCGTCTTTATATTTTTGGGCTTTTGCCACTTTTATTTTTAGAGGTTGTCGTGAGGGCATAGAAAGTCATGCGATATCACGAGTTAGCACATCAACATGTCTGGCTGACTTTAGTTTCTGTTATATTTATCTGTTTAAAAAGGAAGATGTGTTCGGAGATATTAAAGTAGCTTTTAGTTTGTCACAGTCTTACACCATGATTTGCTACCTGCTATTGCTAGTCAAAGTCAGATGATATTAGGATAATGTTTTCATTATAGAGTCTATGAGGCTGAAAATATTTTGGCATGCCCCATCTAAGCATTTTTTTTTCTTTGCACTTGTTTTGTTATTGTGTGGTCTTGGTGTTGTTTGCACGTGTATGTGTGTTCAGTGTTGAGAGATGGACTACATTTTGCTGACTAAGTAAGTTAGCACTGGAGCTACTGTGTATGATGTTTTATTAATATGCTCTGGAAAGAGAGAGAAGACAAGGGCAACTTTCAACTAATGCTTTTTAAAGTGGTCATATGATGCGATTTATATTTTTCCTTTTTCTATGGAGTGTTACAAGCTCTTTGCGCATAAAGAAGATCTGTAAAGTTACAAAGACTAAAGTCTCAAATCCAAAGAGATATTATTTTTCAAATGTTTTGAAACTTTAACCGCATTAACACATTTCATTACACCAAATACACAAAACAATGTTCTTTTTAGCAACATCATATGACCACTTTAATTCATTTTTCACTTAGGCTTAGATCAGGGTGGCGTTCTTTAGATTGACTTCACAGAATATCATGATGGGATGTTTAGAGTGGATTCTGTTGATGCAGAAAGCCAGTGAGATCGGATGGCCTTCATTTTGAAGTGCCTAGTGTTTACGGAACAATTTTGGGAGTGTTTTTATGTATTTATTTCATGAAAAAAGGCTTTACTGATTTAAATTAATTTAGTTTTTATGAGGAAAGCAGAAATGTTTCTTATTACAGTACGAAAATAAATAAATAAGCTGGCCACATAAAACACCAACAGCTTTAAAACCCAGCAGAAGCCTTTGCCAGTTGAGTGCAACGAAAAATGCAATTGGTGAGTGGTTTATCAGTTACAGATTGGTTACAAATGTCTGGGGAATTTTCATGAGCATGGTTCACAATGTTTTGGGGATAATTTCTATTCTTGTATATGTGGATTAGCAAGTCTGAATGGCTAAAGGTTTTGCAAAAGTCACAGCCCTGACTGAATTGAGATGTTACAGCAGTGACCTGGAGCCAGCAGTTATTCAAAACAACCAAAAATACCAGTGTCTTGAAGCAGTCCTGTGCAGAAAAATGGGCCAAAATACCTTCAAGCTGATGTGTTGTAGGGATGGAGTAGTATGCAGGAAATGTTAGGAAGTCATGACTGACTAAATGAAGTGCTACCAAGTACTTCCTGTCACCACTGTATAAATGTGTTTGTGTGTGTCTGTGTGTGTTTATAGGAAAGATGATGTTGGTATTTTCTCAATGATTTAATAAGACGCCCTTCATTTCTCTCTAAAACACATCCACTATTCTTTCATATTCCCTTCAGCACCCTCCCCCCTAAATAAATTATTTTTCTTTTTCTCCGTTTCCTCCTTTGCCTTTGTGAAACGCTTATCGAGAAACTGAGCTTTTGTAGACTCTATACGATACATTTGTATAAGGTTGCTTTGAAATGCAGCTCACAGATCTAAGTTCCATTGTGACTTTCTCTCTTCTCTGCTCAACATCATCCCCTCACACACACACACAACGCGTCCAGCACTGCTAACTACGTGCCTGGGGATCAGCGTGTTCCTGTCACTGATCTAATGGAGTTCATCTAAAACCTACACAGACCAGCTCCCTTTCTTCTTGAAAAACCTTTTCTTTTCTGCCCTATTTCCATTTTCTTTCCATATCTCTCATGTTTCCAGAGCAGTCTTGCATAGTCATGACGGTGGAGGCAGGGGGCAGTAAAGACATTTATTGATTAGATCTAGAGAGAGAAGTGAGTAATAAATAAGTTGCTCTTGGGGAGTTGGTCCAGGGGGCTTCTCTGATTGGTCAGCAGGATGTTACGCATGCATCACTCTGATTGGACACATCTGAACACAGAAAAGGCCTCTAAATTATTTTGATACTAGTGCTTGAGAAGGCTACTATTGCTTATATTTGTAAAAAAGATAAAAACCAACACAGGCCTTATGTATTGATCTTTGGCACATAGCTTTTCCTGGATCATTTATAATAAGAACATGAATGATTTCAAATTGTGCACCTGGTTTGGAGGGTTAAGACTCCAAGAATGTTTGTCCACTTTTGATAAATTTTACCTAAAGCAACTTACATTCAAGGTATTCCTTGGGAAATGAACCCAAGACCTCAGCATTGTTAGCACCACAACTACAGAAATGCATCTAGAATATCATAGAGACGAGGTGGTAGGCTTTTGTAATTTGTAGATTCTTTTTTTCTGTAAAAACGTGAAATCAAGTGTCACACAAACTATTTTCTAAATGCATTTTATTTATATTTTATATACCTAAATATACATGGGCATTTTTTTTGTATTTAGTTAGGTTACTGGTTTGTCTGTCGCGTTCAGAACCTCAGACTGGGCACACAGCAAGAGTGGCTTACAGACAACTTTGTGAATGTCCTCGAGTGGCCCAACCACAGCCTGGGATTGAACCCAATCAAATATTTCTGGAGAAACCTGAAAATGTGTGTTTGCCCCCATCCAGCCTGACAGAACTTGAGAGGTGAACCGTTGACGTGAAGAATGGCAGATAATTGCCAAATGATGATATGCAAAGCTTGTCGCATCATACCATGAATACTGTGTACACAAAAAAGTATTCTCGTAACCTTGCTAAGTTTCTAGGCCTGGGAACATTGCAGTTATGTTGCTGTCTATGGAGGGTCTGAGAGGTCTCGGATTTAATCACAAATATCTTAATTTGTGTTCTGAAGATGGAACATCATGAGGGTTAGTAATTAATAAAATAATTTTTGTTTTTGGATGATCTAACCCTTTAAAGCGGAGGACATGATCAGTTCACATCTCGCTGAAGCTTCTCTTTATCTGAGGTGCTGCAGCGATCTTTTACTACACAAATTAAATAGCACCAAAAAGACATTTATTTTTTGAATACTGAGATAAAATGGACAGAATTTAAAATCTGAGACTTTGTTTCGTATGAAAAGTAACAAAGCATAAAGCTTATTGGATGGGAGCTGTGCTACAATGTTGGCTAAAAACAGGCTAAACTTAATGATTCTTGGAACATAAGAATTTATATTCTTTCTTAAAAAGGAGAATTGATTTAAATTGAGAAATTGATATTTTTTTACCCATCCCTCTACCAACAGGAACTTAGAGGGGAGTTTTGAAACGCTCACATTTGCCTCAGAAAATGTAATTTCAGTTAAGGCGGGCGTACACGGTGCGGATTCGGATGGTCGGAAGATCGTATGTCCACGCACACGGCACGAGTGAGTTCATATGAAAATCGTATGGACGAGATGATATACGACACGATTTTACAACCTGCGAATTCCAGAAGCAATCGCACGAAGTTGATAGACGCGTTCGACTTGAAGCACCGCTGCACGCACAGAAGGATCACTGTATGACATTAAAGTACCGCGAGAGCGATAAGAGAGCACACATGTCCAATGCATTCGAATCGCTCTCGCGGTACTTTGATGTCATACAGGTGATCATTCTGTGCAGCGCTGCTTCAAGTGGAATGCGCCTAATATAACTCTCCCTCTCTCATAACTGCATATGAAATATTGATACGAGCCGTGACTGTTTCCTACACGTACAGGTTATTTTTCAGCAATCGGAAACCGGGACGTTTGGTCACCCTGTGTGTGTGTGTGTGTGTGTGTATGTGTGTGTGTGTATGTGTGTGTTCTTGTATATGGTTTATAAATATCTGAAATAGGTATTACAATGTAAACATGGTTTGTGAGGACAATTCCTGTGCCCTCGTAAACCAAAAACTCGTACGACAGCAAAAATCGCACCGTGTACGCCCGCCTTTAAGTTAGGGTGCTAAAGAGTTTTTAAATAGAAGTTTCAACCTTATTTGCTACATAGTGTCAGAATAAACCTTGAAAACCTGAAAGGGGTTGAAACAAGACAAAGTAAATTGAACCAACTGGATTAGCTGATCGTCCAATTGGAAACATACTCGTCCTTGTTCAGCGAGGTTTAGTACCGAATGTTTCTATATGCAGTCTTTTTTAGCAGGAGTTTTCTTTTAAACGGAATGCTGTTCCACTGTGAATTGTGGCTCAAAGCTGGGCTTATCTGCTCCCAGGTGTTGGACCTCTGGTGTTTGAGGAACAGAGCGAGGTCCACAGGTCTTCACTGGATGTAGGCAAGGGTTAACTAGACAGGGTTTACACCAGCTCAGCTCATGCAAGTCTAACTCCTACTCACAGCCGCAGGCAACACACACTTGCGCACACACTCACACAGTCTTACACTGAGAGGGAAACTCTCACCTCACCAAAGTGTCCATGCAGGCAGACTTTTCCGTCTGCAGAGCTGTGAGTCACAGACATAAGGTAGAAAGAAATAGTGTGTGTGTGTGTGTGTGTGTCTTTGTGTTCGCGTACCTTTGTTAGAGCTTGAAAGATGGCGTTTCTTTTTAAGTTGAGAAGTGAAGATTGAGAGTTGGCGACATTCAGTAATTCCTTTACACTCATTTTACTTAATATAACACTATTTGCTTTTAACAACTAAAAATGTAACATTGAAATTTCATGCTCTTTTAAACTTGTATCATACTATTACCATGTTTATTCCTCTGAGTACAATGGTATACAACAAATTACTGTGGTATTACCATTCATTAGTACTGTACATTAAGAGTACTATAATACTGTGATATGTAAATTGTACTTATTTTGTAGATATTTCAAAAATACTATAATAACACTATATCATTTTTTCAAGTTCCTTGGAGTACCATATAAATACCATTGTGGACTATTATAGTAGTATCATCCGATACTATTATTGCACCATGGTGAATACCATCACAATACCATGGTGTTACCCTAAGTACTTTTTGTGAAGTGTTATTATATATCATTATATATTTATATATTATATGTTTTATTATTTACAAGCCTTATTCAACTGGCTGCAAACAGTCAATGGAATGAGCAAATAAAAAAAATTCATACTTCGGGTGTGATGTAATTATATGATAGGCTGTAGTCTGATGCGCTACATGTCTGCTGTTAGTTACAGTACTGTTTTGAGTTGTGATTCACTGACTGTTAGTGATGTGCTTGGTTTGAGCCACTTTAATTTGCATTTGGGAATACAACATTCATTATTAGAAATGTTTATTCATCTGTTGTTGTTTACTAAGAAGTTTCAGTGTCACACAATCCTTCAGAAATCATTCTAATATGCTGATTTGCTGCTCAAGAAACATTTCTTATTATTATCAATTTTAAAAACAGTTTTGCTGCTTAATATTTTTGTGGAAACAGCGATTCAAAAACAGCGACATAAGATTTAAAAAAAGAGAGAAATTAATAATTTTATTCATCATGCATGAACGTGACAAAAAGTGAGTGAAGACATTTAAAATGAATTCTATTTAATAAATGTGTTAACGTTAATTAATTAATTAATTAATTAATTTGATAAATGCAAATAAATGCTGTTCATTAAACTTTATCGAAAAATCCTGAAAAATAAAGTGCATCATTATTTCCACACAAAATTATGCAGCAAAAATGTTTTCATCATTGATAATAATCAGAAATGTTTCTTGAGCGTCAAATAAATTGTAAAGATTTCTAAAATCATGTGACACTGAAAACTGGAGTAGTGATGAAGAAAATTCTGCTTTGCATCACAAGAATGACAAAATTGAAAACTTTTTTTGTAATTGTAATTATATTTGACAATATTTCGTTTTTTATTATTATTATTTATTATTATTACAGCCTTGATGAGCAGAAGATAGTTATTTCAAAATCATTAATAACTGTAATGTTTCCAAACTTTTGGCAGGGACTTTAACAATAATAACAATTCTATATACTTTACTATAATATATTATAGTACTTTATTATTATAATTATTATATTGTTGTCATGATTATTAAATGTTGCCTTTTAATTTTTACAGGACAGTATGTATTTTTACAATATAATATATAGCTGATCACATGCCTGGTAATGTAATTACCATGTACCATGGTGTTTGAATCAATGTCATCATTGATTTCAAAGAACTATGTTATTACCGTCGGTTACTATCAGTGTACCACCACCACAGTTGTTGTGAGGTTTGATGGGAACAATTACGATGGCTTTGAATATAAACTGATGTGCTTAACAACACTTTGCTTGAGAGGTGTGGCACTTTATCAGGTCTGAAAAATAAAATACTCTCATCTCGTGCAGGGCAGAGCTGTGGTGACATTAACATTCTGATGCCTTAACGTCTCTGAGGAATGTTCCAACTGCTGCGTCTTTCCCTCTCTCTCCCCCTCTCTCTCTTGCACACACATATACATAGGGCCCTATGAAATCCATTTCATTTTTCTGGATCCATCCATCATCTTCTGCTTATCCGGGGCCGGGTCGCGGGGGCAGCAGTCTAAGCAGAGACGCCCAGACTTCCCTCTCTCGAGAAACTTCCTCCGGCTCTTCCGGGGGGATACCGAGGCATTCCCAGGCCAGCCGAGAGACATAGTTCCTCCAGCGTGTCCTCTGTCTTCCCCGGGGTGGGATGTGCCCGGAACACCTCCCCAGGAAGGTGTCCAGGAGGCGTCCAGAACAGATGCCCGAGTCACCACAGCTGGCTCCTCTCGATGTGGAGGAGCAGTGACTGTACTCTGAGCTCCTCACCCTATCTCTAAGGGAGCGCCCAGCCACCCTATGGAGAAAGCTTATTTTGGTCGCCTGTATCTGGTGACAGTAGGAACGTAGATCGACCGATAAATCGAGAGCTTCGCCTGGCAGCTCAGCTCCTTCTTTACCACGACAGACAGTTACACTGACCGCATCACTGCAGAAGCTGCACCTATCCGCCTGTCAATCTCCCACTCCATCCTTCCCTCACTCATGAACAAGATCCCAAGATACTTGAACTCCTCCACTTGAGACAGGAGCTCTCCACCAACCTGAAAGGGATAAGCCACCCTTTTCCGGCTGAGAACCATGGCCTCAGACTTGGAGGTGCTGATTCTCATTCCGGCCACTTCAAACTTGACTGCAAACTGTCACACACTGAAGGTCCTGGCCTGATGAAGCCAACATGACAACAACATCTGCAAAAAGCAGAGACAAAATCATGTGGTCCCCAAACCGGACACCCTCAGGCCCCTGGCTGTGCCTAGAAATCCTGTCCATGAAAATAATGAACTGGACCGGTGATAAAGGGCAGCCCTGTCGGTGTCCAACATGTACCGGGGAACAAGTCTGACTTACTGCCGGCAATGCAAACCAAGCTCCTTCTCCAGTCGTACAGGGACCGGACAGACCTTAAATTAGGGCCCCGGACCTCGTACTCCCTGAGCACCCCCCACAGGAGGCCGTAAGGGACACGTTCGAATGCCTTCTCCAAATCCACAAAACACATGTGGATTGGTTGGGCAAACTCCCATGAACCCCATTAGCACCCCGGCGAGGGTATAAAGCTGGTTCAGTGTTCCATGACTGGGACGAAAACCGCATTGTTCCTCCTGAATCCAAGGTTTGACTATCAGCCGAATTCTCCTCTACAGTACCCTGGCATAGACTTTCCCATTTTTCTGGATTTTGGTTTTAATTTTGTTTTAATAGTTAAATTAAAATGTATTCATCAAAAAGCATGTCTAATTAATTGAAATGAAGAAAATAACAGTATTAAACAGCTATTTTTTTTAAAGTTTAACAAAAAAGAAATATATTTTTTAGGCCTTATGAAATGTTTTATTTTTTTCTCAAATTCAGTTTTATAGACACACATGGTCACTTGTATACAATACGCATTGACAGAACAATCCTCCACCTGTACCTTCATTCATATGCACTCAGAAGTTGCATTTGCGTGCCTGTGACGAAGTTTTTTGCAGCCTCTCTGAGGAGAGCTCACTTCTCCTGCCTCCTGCAGGGAACACCAGCCTATTTATAGATCAAGGGTTAGCAGGGTGGAGAGAGAGAACAGAGAGAGCTAGAGATGAGGAGAAATGAGAGAAGGGTGAGAAAATGCTGCAATTATGAAGCAAGTGTTGCACTGAGCCCTTGTGCGTGATGGGAAATGTGATGGTGAATGGCAGTGCTTTATAATTCATTTACATAGCTCTTCTCTCGTCACAGAAATTGACCTGTTTTGAGTTAAACTAGACACTTTTACAGGGCCATCCTTAGGGAAGTGCAACTGGTGTGTTCACACGGGGCCCCGTGTAACGCGATCGTGAATAGACAGAGTTGGGCACCCCCATACCCCCCAACCATAATTCCCCCACACCCTGGAACGCAATCGCGAACGGACCGAGGAGGGGCCCCGCTCCCTACCCCGCATCGGGCCCCACGTCAGCTAAGGATGGCCCTGCCCTTTTATACCCACATCACAATGCTGTTAAAATGACTATTACTTATGTTACTATAAAAAGCTTTTGCAGTAATTGTTTTTATTCGGTAAAGCAGCATATTTCTAGTTGAAGCATATTATAAGAGAAAACTAAATGTAGGATAAGACTTTATGTAACCTGCAATTGATCATCGGGAATTGATTATTATATGATTATTATATGGCTAACAATTGCCTATATATGGCTGGTGGTTGAAAAATAAGAGGGCATGGTGACTAGGGCTGTCACAGTTATGAAATTTGCATGACAATTAATTGTCTAAAAATAGTCAAGGTTATTGGTTATTACAGTATTACCTCCTCTCCTAGTTTCACGAAACGGTCATCCATAAAATGCGTTGCTGTTCTGCTGTAAGTAATCTTAAAGATTCCTAAATGCATTTACTTTCAGAAGGCCAAATAAAGTGCTCTTGTTTTTGCCTAGATACACACAGAATCTCCCCTGACATGGCTGCTTCAACAATAACTGCGGTTACTGAAACCACGCCTTCTTTCTTTGCGTGAACATTTGGGTGGCATTACGCAATTATTTCCACATTGTGACTTAGACATGAGGGGACGTGTAAGAACGAGCCATTTTAGGGGAGCATGGCAGAGTCTTAACTTTTATAAAGTAAAGCTAATAGAACTAGATGTTTCAATCCCTTTAGTAGGAAACTCTTGATAGTAGCAATCGGTGTGGAGTGGTTAAAACAAAAGGAGGGCAAGGTATGTCATTGGGGTCATCAGGTGGTCACACTGCTTCATCGACGTTTCGTTGATTTAAGCCCACAACATCTCCAGAAGGCTCAACGGTGTACCCAGTGTCCCAGGTACACCCCCCTCCATGCCATACCCTCTATATCTCTGATGGGCTCTGTAGGGATGTTGCGGTGACGGATTTTTTCCACCGGTTAATCGACGTGTAAAAAAAACGGTAATCCCGGTGTCACCGGGGTTGCGTGTCGGGGATTTCGGGTGGCCGAAAATGCGGTCGTGCAGACGTGCACACATCTCAATTTACTTTCACTTTAATTAGCGGCAATTCAGTAGCATTTGTTTGATTTAATCATGGGTTAATTTATTTTATTCTTAATAAAAATACACAAAACAATAAGACACTCACTTGTATTACGAATAATCACTGGACACTTGCAAAAAAAAACTAATATAAAAATGAAACTCACGTTAAGCTGTTAAAAAAATAGGTAGGCCTATTAACTGCATACGCTGTATAAAAAAATTATAAATAGGCTAAATGAGAAATAAACGAAAAAACCTTCATTTTAAATTGCAACAGGGAACAAAACGTGATCACACTGATTGTTGCATACATTCTTACATATTCCTGGCCAGAAAAGCCAACATATTTACCATTTCTGGTTTCAAAAGAGATCTTGTTGGGGTGATTATGTTTCCCATCATGCTGAACACTCTCTTGGATGCGCAGCTTGTTGCACAAACACAAAGATATTTTTTGGCTACTTTTGCCAAAACGGGGAGCCTATTTTGATTTTCTTTCCACCACACCAGAGGATCTGTCTCAGGATTAATGGAGGACTCGGGCTCCTGAACATAAGTTGCGATTTCTGTGAGCACCCTTTCTGGAACAGTCAGTGTTGATGCAGCGCCCGTTTTTCTTTTTAATAAACTTGCTAGTGTTTTCCTCTTGTGCGGCGGCTCCTCGGCGCTTTCATCCTTATTTCCCCCTTCCTGTTCTGTCACGGGTTGCGCTGACTGTTCTCTCCTACCCAAAAGGACCGCTTCTTCCTCAATTATCCTCCTAGTCTCATCAAGATTTGGATCGTAGTTACCCCGGTAGCGCGGGTCCAGGAAAGTCGCCTTGCGCATAAGCTCCTTGCTTTCTTCAGGCAGCGCTTCATATTTCTCATCTAAAATAGCTATGATGCCGGCTTTTAGGCTGGCTGTCAGTTGTCCATCCTCATTTGATGGGGCCAAAGTGTCCTCTTTAATGAGATGCAGCATAGGCAGAAGCGATGACACGGTAACATAGTTCTCGCCGGACAGGATGTCGGTGAACTCGCTTACGGGTTTCAACGCTTTATTTACCGATTGCAAAACATCCTCGTCTTGCCATGTGATGCTCACATTTGCTTTACGGTCATCTGCAAGTACTCGATTGATGGCCGGCCTCTGCTCTAGCATCCTATCAATCATTTTCTGCTTATATCCCCAGCGAGTTGCACAGTCCTCATGGGAGAAAATAAAAACATTTGTTATAGCCAGTCGTTATAACCAGTCGTTTAAAAATGCAATATTACAAATCACTATTAAAACATATAAAAATATTAATAATTCAAAACCTGGTTTATTATAATTATTTATTATCATTGTTTTAATGTTTTTTTTTTGTTAACAGATGCTTTTGTCACAAACTATTTGAGGCTACAATAAACTTACCGTCACCAGCGAGTGTTCAGGAAGGCCAAGCTCGGCTTGGGCTTTTTGCAGTTCCCTTCTCCTTCTCCAGCTGTGGGAGAACATGCCGTTTATTGCACGACACACTGCTAGAGCTAGAGGTCTGTGCGGGCTTTCTCTGTCTTGTCGATTGTGTTGGACACAGCTAGGTTTAGGTTGTGCCCAAAGCAGCTTAACCAGGGCCAGCCTAAATTACGAACAGCTGCTTTTACATTAGCTCCACTGTCCGTTGTGATACAAGATATTTTATTCTCGTCTAATCCCCAATCACTTAGGGCCTCCTGCAAAGCATCGGCCAAGTTAGCTGCAGTGTGATCCTCTGGCAAAAAACTAGTTTGTAGGCATTTTGATTGTAGTCCCCATTCAGTATCAATAAAATGGACAGTTAGAGACATATAAGGGATCATCTTTGTGCTCGACCACATGTCCGTGGTGAGTGAAAAATGCTCAACAGTTGAAATAACGTTTTGCAACTCACTCCGGACACGGTTGTAGGCACGTGGGACAGCTGTTTTGGTGAAATAGTAACGCCCTGGCAGTTCATAATGGCTGTCGAGTGTGGTTATGAGGTCTCTGAAAGATTGCTTTTCAACAGTATTAAAAGACACCATTTCTTTGCATATGTATTTCGTCACTGCGTCAGTGCACGCGTTCCACCTCGCACTGTCCCTTTTATATTTTGTGCTTCGCGCAAATGCACCACTTATCGAAGGCTGTGTTTGTGTGTCAGGCTTTTGTGGTCGATTTTTTGCTGCTGGACCCATCTTGGCCGCTTCATTTTTGTGGTGTGCTTGAAGATGTGCGTGTAAATTCGAAGTGTTACCTCCGGATGCTGCCACTTTCATCAGGCAAAGTTTACAGGTTGCCTCGTTAACGTTTTCAGGTTCCCTGTTGGCATTTGGTTTGAATCCAAAATATTTCCAAATAGGTGCTTTTGCATTTCGCTTCGAAACCAAATCTTCCGCCATCCTTTGCCAGTTAGCTCGCCTCACTCTCCTCAAATGATAAATGAAATCGTAACTTACACCTGCTGCTTTACTGCGGCGCTCATTCCGCTTACGCTAAATTACGAAGGCACGTAGTCACAAACTGAATTAAGTGCTTTATTGCTATAGGCTAAAACTTCAACACTATGGGGACGGTGCCGGTGGTCAAGTGCTATGACCGGTAGGTGGGTTTAACACCGTGTATCACCGGTAACACCGACTATCGCAACAAGCCTAGGGCTCTGCATGGCAGGGGCGTCCTTCTCCCTGAGTCGGGCCTAAGCCTGACCGCATACCATCTGTCTCTACCTTACTGCCCAGATGGGGTCCTTGCGCTTGATACAGAGCCAGTTACTGCTTTTTTAGCAGCACTTGATAATGGACTTGATGGCCTGTTGGAGAGAGCAACCCTTCACCCCTATTTTCTTTCAGCAAACTGGTGGTAGATGTTGCAACAAATCCCCTGCATCCCACCTCTACTGGAAAGATGCTAGTCTTCCAGCCGTTCTGGGATGCTTCTGCTGCCAGGTTGGAATATTTGTTCTTTTTCCTCTCATAAGCCTCTTCAACCCCCTCTTCCCATGGTATTGTTAATTCGACAACGTATACCAGCTTTTTTGTTGGAGACCACAGGATCATGTCTGGCCGGAGTGTTGTAGCCACTTTTTCTGGGGGAAACACAAGCTTCTTATCAAGGTCCACTTCCAATTTCCAATCCCGCGCTGATCGCAGGAAGCTTGCTTCTTTAGGTGTAATACGATGCTCTTGATGTTGGCCAGCTGGTACAAAATTTGTGAAGTTGACCTGTCCTGTCAATGTTTGTGGTGGTTCTTTCTGTTCCAGTATTGATGCCAGCTCTCTAAGTACTTGGTTATGCCGCCAAGTATAGCGCCCTTGGGTGAGACTTGTAGTGCACCCTGATAGAATGTGCCTTAGGGATGCAGGTACTTGACACAGGGAACAGACGAGATCTTCTCCATACCACTGTTTCAGATTTTGAGGGGATGGTTACAGGTCGTATGTGGCTCTGATGACAAAACTCAGCTGTGCTCCATCCATCTGCCAGATGTCACGCCAGCTCAGTTTTTTCTTCTCCAGGCCCTCCCAGTTGGTCCATTTCCCCTGCTTGGCCATTGAGACAGCTTTGGCATGTCGTTCACCCTCCTCCTGTCTCCTCACTTCTTCTACCACTAGCTGTCTAGAATATCTCTTTAGATTTGAAATTTTATTCTTTGTAACTTTACAGATCTTCTTTATGTACCTTTATGTAGAGCTTGTAACATTTCAAAGAGAAAGGAAAAATTTAAATCACATTATATGACCCCTTTAAGGGTTCAGTAAATAATTATGATGTTATCTTTTTTGAGTTATTATTTTGCAGTGTAAGATTACATGAAGTATTCTAAATTCTAAGAATTAGCCAATACCGATCCAACACCAGTGCTTTTTTCTTTCTACACCACTACTGAATATCAATACTGTGTTTGTGGAACTAATGGTAAATTTTAATTTAAACTTTTTTTTTAAACGTAATAGGGTTGGGCGATGTCTAAAAATTTGCCATCGGACGATGTCTGCAATGAAACATCGTGATGGACGATGACATCGACCGGGGTGGGGTCGAGCGGGCGGAGTGGGTGGAGCAGTGAGGGGTTCGGGGAATGATGGTGCCTGAAGCGTAAATTGTAAGGGAAAACATGCTGTCTACACTGGATGCGGCGTACAAAAAAATTCCCCTGAATATAAACAGCTGTCATGTTCTATTTATGACATGCTGACACAAAGTACAAATTATTTTCAGTGGTCGCTTTGTCGCATCCAGTGTAGACAGTCTTTAGCGTTTTGTGTTAAGGTGTGTTAAGAAAGAAAGACATACAAAATGTGCAGAGCAGTGGGGCTCGAGGACTGGAATTGTGAGAGGGGGGGAGGTCACAATGCCGGCTCAACATTGTGATGTCTCTCAGCCATTGGCGATGCACGATGTCATCGTCTATCAGCCCATCCCTAAAACATAATCCACCAATTACTCACTTCCTCATTACATAGCAAAACTACATTTGAATAAAAACATATAAACTATGAAATTAAACTAGCTGACTGTATAATTTAGCAACAAATCAATATCTTACAAAAAATCTTTGGTGCACATTATACAATTTAAACATGTTTATTCTGTTAACTATTCACATTCTTACAAAATACATTCATGAAAATAAAGAACGAACTCATGAGAAAAATAAAAGCTTCCAATAATCTTTCTGTGTGCAAACTTCAATAATGTTTAAAATGCTTCAAACAGAACGGCACAAAGCTCTTATGCATATCCAGGGTGCAGAATGGTGCACTTGAAGCAACATGGAGTCGGAGCGCTTATGCACATACAGTATAGGGTGCTGAATGATGTGCTTGAAGCAACATACAAAAACACTTATACCACACACTACAAATAAAGAGAAGAGAAATTAGAGAGCAATGGCCATCCAGCAAGATGTCATTTTATGTGAATCCTCAGATCTTTATCTACATCAAGTATTATAATGGGAACATATCATCTTAAAGATTTTGACTGTGCTGAATGTCATAACTGAACGAGATGTGCTGTTTGAATGCTGAGCGGAGAATAACTTGACAGCTCCAGCAGAAGGAAGATCAATTTCTGTAAACTTTAAGTTAACAATGTAATACAATTCTGTTCTTCACATTAAGATACGGAATAGCTTCAGATGATATAGGCCAGGGGTTGGCAAGTAATTTTGGCATCGGCCCCCCCAAAAAATCTCGCCACTAGATGGTGGGCCAGAACATAGTCAGAGGATAATTTAAGAAATTAATTGATGAAAAATGCAACTAGAATTGCCTGTGACAGACTGTTACAGTGTATTTTGTAACTTGTAGTGAGCTGTATTAAATCCTCTAGGAGGACTGTCATTAACAAAAAGCCATATTTGTGTGGTGGTGTCTGGTAGAGTATGTGAGTGGAGTGAAGCATCAACAATTTCCTCTCCGCGCTCTGAGCATTTAATAATCACTACGCTCCAGTTCCGCTCCGGGTTCACCATTTCCCACTCCACTCCTTGCTCACTGACATCAAAAACACCTCTCCGCCTTCTCCCTTCACTCCACGGCTAAAGTTTTTCAGTATGTTTGAAAAATTACAGTTCTGTTGAAAACATATTTAAAAATAAAATAACAGGAAATTTTAAAAGTGGCTTATTGGAACACTAGTATGCAAACTTTTTTTTTTTTGCTACCACGACAAGCTGGTTGTCAGCTTTAAAATGTATAATTGCTGCTTTTTGTGGTACAAATTTTGTTTGCGATGAAAATAACAGTACGTTTTCATTAGTTATTTTACATACGGATCGATGCATTTCTTACAGATGAAATTGCTCTGTAAGATTACATTTGTTTGAATGCATTATTGAGAGAGCGATTTCATGTTACAGTACTTGTTTAAATCATTCTTTCAGCTGAAAATATTCAGTAGCCTATCTAGAAGGAACAAACACATTCTCTGAGAACTACAACTTCCTGCTCAAGTCCATTGCCGTCATCATAGCCTTCACATTCTTTCTGATTTGAGTGATCCATCTCTACCAAGCTAGCTAAATATGTTTAACGTGAATTCTTGCTAAATAGGCATATGCAGTTATATGGCGGGCCATTGGCATGAATTGTTCTCGTGATTAGGGCTGTCGCGATAACCGCAATATTGTAATACCGCACTATTGACAAGCAAACCACAGAGGAAAGATAGCAACCGCAGAAACAGCGGCAACCGCAGTGTTCCGTTTGTTTTTTTTGTTTTTTTTTTATGAGGCTGTGGCCGCCTTGTTTTTTTCAATGTGTCACTGTGCATTCAATGTTAAATAAATTAATGATACTATATGGTTACGACTGTAATTTTATCGCGAGCCGTTGTAGCTTTATGGTGCTTCGTTTGTTTTGAATAGGCCGGCTGAAACGATGGGAGGCGCTCGATCTCGTCCCAAAACCTAATGTCACGTCGCCAGTTTGGGAACATTTTTGCTTTCAACCCAATGAAAAGGGCGAGCCAGCGAATATAGATGAGCCGATATGCAAAATTTGCTGCAAAAAGGTTCCTGTTAGCGGCCATACATCTAATTTGAGGTCATCGGGACATTCTAAAACGCTTAACGTGAAAAACGCTTAACGTGGTTTAATGTACCAATACAGTGATATTAACAGACCAAACTCACTAAACATCATATTAATAAAGTATCTACAAAAAATCAGATGATCCAGGAATATGAATTCAATGCGTTTAATAACACGTTAAGCCTTTTCCTCTCATAGAAAACCATCATAAGGCTTAACGTGTTATTAAATGACTTGCATTCATATTCAGGGATCATCTGTTTTTTTTTTTTTTTTTTTTTGTACATCGTATACTTTATTAAAATAATGTTTAGTGACTTTGGTTTTTAAAAATCACTGTCATCCAGCGCAGCTGCCCCCTCAAGCATCAGGTCGCAGAGCAACATCAAAAAGAACAGCTGAGACCGGCCGACAGTTAGGAGTAGCTGAAGCCTTTGCGAAATCTTTAAAATACAGCCGTAAAAGTAACAGGCATACCTGCTGAAGTCACGGACAACCTCCGCGTCAGTGCCCATACCCAAGAGAGTGTGAGCAGATAACGAGCTCACACACGCTATCTGCTTGAAGATTGCATCGACTCCAATGCAAATCCACTGTCCTGGTGGGCCAGTGGTGGCGCGATAATCAGTCTAGATTTCCGCTGCTGTCCAAAGTCGCGCGCAAATACGTGTAATACATGTTAGAACTCTTTGATTTCTTAAAAAAAATGTATTGGAAAATGCATGTTCTTGTTGATGTTTGGCATTTAACAATAAACAAAAATGTTTTAAAACGTGTCTCTCTGTCAGTTAAAAAAGCAACAATATATGCTACATAACTCAATGATAGAGCTTTGTATGCAGCAAAATCAGAATAAATGAGGTATGTAAAAAAAAAAAAAAAAACGGCGGTAATATCGTGCATATCGTGCTATTGAGCCACCCATAATAACCGCAGGGCAAATTTCTTAACCGCGACAGCCCTACTCGTGATGGAGCGCTGTTGGAGCGAGTGAAATCCACAACGCCCTGACTTTTAAAAAATCTGCTCCTCACTCCAGTCAAAATCACACCACTCCCACTCCGCTCGTCTCACATACTTTGATTGTGAGTAACTGTTGCTGTTATGATAGATCTATTTCAGAACCAGCCACTATCAGAATAATCTGGTTGCGAGCGAGGGTCAGATATTATTGCTGTTGGGCCAGTTTTTGGCCTGTGGGCTGCCTGTTGCCGACCAATGATATAGGCTATACAGTGCATGAAAACCAAACTGGTGCTCTTCTGTTTCTTTTGGTGTAACGTTTTGACTCTCCCTTGTAACACAGTAATCTAATAATAGATTACTTGTAGCACAGTAATCTAATAGATCAAATAATCTCGATTAGATGGTTATTTAATTATCGTGACAGGACTAATGGTGACCTTAAAGTAATTTCAGAGGCATAGAAAGAGGCATACATGTACAGTATGACCAGTTTTAAATAGGGGTTCAATGTTGACTTGAGAGATATTGCCCACTGTGGTAATACTTGAGTCTGGACATGCTCTTGGTCTTGTCATGGACTCTAAAGCATTTGGAGTATTCAGTCTTGACTCAGACTACAACACTGCAGATACATTTTCTTTTTCTCGCACATATTATCCCACTGTGCTGGACCAGAGCACACTATTTATACACTGTAAAGGATCGCATGACACTGACTGAAAACCTGACTTCATTCACCCCAGTGGAAAGCATATTTACACTATCTGAATCATTCAGACTCTAACTCAACCCTCTTCTGGTCTTAGTCCTGACTTGGACTCAAACTACCACTTGGACTTATGTAGTCCATTCTTTTTTTATTATCTTCCTCAAAGTACAATAATATACGTTTAGTCAAGTTTTCTTGCACTTCAAATGGCAATCATGTAGTTTATGTCTATTTTCCACCTTTTTTGGTTCTTCGAGTTAAACTGTTGTTGGTACTGTGCCTTTAGAGGAGTAGTTCAAATAAAGAAAATTCTGTCATCATTTACTAATTTTGCATTGAACTGGAATGACTTCCTTTCTGTGGAACACACAAAAAAGACATTTTTATGAATGTTTAAACTGTTTTGCCTATACAGTCAAAGTCAATGGAGTCTTTCTTTAGTAAACATCACTGAATTTTAATTTTTTTGGATGAACTATTTCTTTAAGACTTCTATATGCAAATGACCTCTGTTATAATTGGCTAATATCTTACTAACTTCTCACACTGTTATTCATCAAGGCTTGTAATGTTAGTGAATTCTAAATATGTGAACTTGGTCGTTTATATGCTAATGAGCTTACTGTTTCGACATCGATACCATGATGAATTCTGAATGATTTTCCAGTTTAGTTTCAGTAGATGGTTCATGATGAATGTGTGTTTTCTAAAAGAACTAGGAAAGGAGCAAGGGAAATCCTGTTTTCAGTGAGATATACCCTTTAAATACTGTTGAAATTGTAACTTCTGGTATCACTTTTGTCTATCAGTGGGGCTGATTCTGTTCACCATCATACAGGTTGTAAAATACCAGAGAAAGTTCACACAATGCAGAGGAGGACAGTAATGTTAACACTCTGTGGTGCGTAACAGTGTGGCCTTTGTTTTATAGTATACACAAGGGCTTTAGAGTATGATTATTCATGATTTTAGGTTGTAGCTATGTGCTTTTGTTGAGTAATGTGTTTTGACATTACTCATATTCTCTCAAGCCTCAGGACTAACATGACGTTTAAGGAATCAGACATGTATGATTTGTAAAAGGGTCATTCTTATATTTCCATGCAATGATTTGCCTTTTTCTTCTCTTTTCTCTTCCCTTTTCCATGTCTCACGTCCTTTCTCATCCTCACTCTTCTGTCTGCAGTGAGTGACAGCTGCTTCAGAAACCTTGCTGAGGACCGCAGTGGAGTCAACCTCAAAGATCTTGTCCATGACCCGTCCTTGTAAGTGACTCACACGCAATACACTGGCTATTTACAATACTACAGTGCTCATGCATCAGGTCCTGTTAAACATAGAACATTGCCAGACAGTCATTGTGTCCCATTCCTAGTATTTCTGTGTACTGGATGGATGGTTATTCTTCATGGAGATCAAGGCATGAATTTCAAGGCCCTGTTCCAAATCAAGACATGTTTGTAAAGTCCAAAAAAAAACACAGAGGAGCAGTGTTCAGTCTTGCTCCTGGAGGGCTAATGTCCTGAAGAGTCCTCTAACCTGCCTCAACACACTTGTCTGGAAGCTTCTAGTAATCCTGAAGCTGGTTCAATTAGAATTGGAGCTAAATTCTTCAGGATAATGGCCCTCCAAGAGCAGGATTGGACATCCCTGCCATAGCTTAAGCCTCTTTACCATCCCTATGTGCCTCTGAATGCTACCTTAAACCGATCCCACAATGATGTGAACTACTACCCAATGATCTAGACTAATATGTGGACTTGGTGGAGGACTGCAAGCCTTTAGGTCGGCATTTGGGACATGGCCCAAGAGTCCATCCCTGACAAAGGATGACAGCAACTACAATTTCTTACTTAGTCTGTGTGCATTGCCTTTCATGCATTGTGGCAAACATTATCGATTCTGTGAATTGACAGAAGAAAAGCTTCTATACAATTTCACATAATGCAGGCCTCTTGTATGGCAGCTACTTCTCTTATACTTCAGCAGATACATCCCGTGCTTTGAGAAACCTTTAACAATCTTTCAGCAAGAAGGAAAGTTTATTGTCCTTCCACCTCTCTATATAAATGCTGGCTTCTCTAGGTATAATGTGAATGTTGGAAGGCCTCAAGGTACATCCAAATCAAATGTTTACTAGCAACCTGTCTAAAAAGATGCACCAATCTAGTTGATTTCTGAAGTGCCTTGGAAGACCTGTTTCCTTGGGAAGAAAGTTAATACAGAAAATGCTACCTACTAAGCTATTGATATTTGAAACTCATCCTAATAATTGAATTACCTGTTTTTTTTTGTTGTCGTTGCATTTTGATTAAATCAATAGGGACTTTTAGGGAAGTTTATTTTTGATGGATTAGGAATTGATGATAAATTGTTCCAAAACTGCATCTGTTTCTACTTTAGTATCAGAAACCAAAGCTTCATTCAGAGCACTTCTACGTACCTGGACCAAGGTCAGAGGGGTGACAGAGACAGCAGGATGTAGGTCTCTAAAAGACGTCAGAGAGGAAGAGAAGCATGGGACGCAGCCATAAGGTAGAGATAGTTCAGAGAGTATTGATGGATAAGGTATGTGTGTGGGTCAGTTCAGGTGAATTGATTCATAGGATAAGCTGTCAGTTTTACTAACGAGGTGTGGTAAAAATAGAGCTTAATTAATCATAGTGGGGACACATGGCTCATCGTCCTCTGGATAGAGACTATTCCGATGTCTTCACCTACAGAGAGGTGAACATGCAGACATTTGAGAGAGGGACAGCTGAGTACTCACGGACGTGTTTTCACTCCAGAGCAAAAAAAGTGTCACCAAGGTCATGGTTCCTTATGAGAGCGAATTTTATTTGCTGTGGGCCTGCAGACAGTTATTTATTAACCCTCTGAGGTATTTTTGGGGCCTGGAAAAGTTTTGTCATGCCTTGACATTTGTGCTTTTTTCAGTTTCTTGTACACATCTGAATGGCTAAAGTCTAATCTCACGGTAATCAGCACAAACTGGGCTATAATAATGTGAGCAGCATGTATGTACATACAGTAATTGTGTTTTTGAGAAAAAAAATGTTATGCGTGGTTAGTAAAAAACTAAAAATGTTAAATCACTTGAATAAGGCCATAAAACACATACAGAACATTGGTTCCCGGGACTTTTGAGAACTGGAGCTTGTAGCTTAGAATTTGTCTTTCTAAATTATGTGAAAATTATCTTGTTTACTCACAGCAAACAATATATTGATTTCAATTTTCTAAGACACTTTTTATTGGTAAAAGTCATATGCGAGCAGGCATCAACTGACATGAATATTATTGTGATTTACACCTGAGAAGACAAAGGGCTGCACAATGAGCTGCATAATGAGCCTTTCAGTCATCTGTACCACTGAGAGGGAAGAGTTACAAGAAAGAATGTGAGGACAAAATAAATCTATATAATTTTATGTTTGTAGTTTATTTAGGCAATTTTACATAATAGATATTTACATTTATTTTATTATTTATTATTATTATTTACATATAATTTATAAAAATGTTCAAAAGTTTAAATACACTGGATGACGTTTTTGTTTTGGGATAGTTTTTCATGAGTCCAGAGCAGTTCAACTGCCTGCTGTTCTTCAGAAAAATCCCCACCAAGTCTCGCAAATTCATTGGTTTTCCAGCATCTTCTGCATATTTGGCTCCATCTGACAATGACTAATAATTTTGAGATCTATCTTTTCACTCTGAGGAAAAATGAAGGACTCACACACAACTATTATAAAAGGTAAAAACATTGTTCACTGATGCTCTATAAGGAAACACAATGCATTAAGAGTTTGGGGTGTTAATTTTGAACAGGATAAGTCAATTTTTCTTGTTTTGTTTAAAGATCATATCTGTTCATTTAGTACTGCCCTTCAGAAGCTTACATACTTTTTTAATACTGATCTTCAGTTTTCCCTGATCATCCAATTCAAGTAGTTCACCCCCTGTGTCTCTTAATAAATGACACACAGCTTTTTTGAAAATCAATAAATGCGTTCACCTTTTGAAATAGTTGTGTATGAGTCCCTCAATTGTCCTCAGTGTAAATAAATAGATTTGAAATCATACATTCATTGCTGGAAAGGGTTCAGATATGCAAAAGATGCTGGGAAACCTGAAAAACTGAAGGATCTGGAGGATCATTTAAACTGTTCAGGACAAAGGACCCATGGAACACTATCCCAAAACAAACATGAAACACAATTTATTTTTATTTAATCAGCTATAATTCTGACTATCAAACTAAATATAATTAAATTATATTTAATATCAGCGAAATATCAATGCCCCTATCATACTCTGCCTTGTCCTTTCTATTTATTATGTAGAAATTGTCACCACTGGTTCAAAGGGTTCATATTTTCACAGTCCTTCAGATGAATGGTTGGATCTGGGAACAGAGGATCCTGTAAAAATACAATAAAACACACTTTTTCTAAACACATTACTACACATACAGTTTTTTGTTTAAACACAAGTTAGAATGATGAAACATAACATGATAATACAAATGTAATGAAAACAGGCAGTTATTTTGTTTGCTGAACTATACAGCAATTCACAAGGTCACAAATGTAAATATAATAGACAGAATAAGCATATTTGGCCTGCTGTCATCTGGGAATGGAAATGAGAATTGGATTATGTGAAAATGTTTCTCCTTAACTTTGTTAAAATAAACTTCATTAAAAATTTGAAAAAAAAAAGTTTTACAGAAGAATGGCAACATTTGTTATTTGACCTAAAAACATTAAATAAATATACACATTAAAACATATACATTAAATCACCTTGGAGACTCTGAAATCAGATGAGCAGAATGTGTCAACAGGTTTGTCATTGGGGATGGGTAATATGTTACCAACTAAAGTGCTAAACCAACATTAATTAATAAACATGTATATTGTACTAAAAGCTAACTTTTAAAAATGTAACGTTACGTTTTTTGAAGTGAATATGTAAAATACAGTGCAAATGGTTCGGACATCGGACAGTGCTCATTGAATAAAGGCACAGCTAAACAGATGCTTAATTAAAGTGCAATATTAATTATGCAAGATAAAATAAAACTCCTGGGTCTCTTAAAATGAACAACTAAGTTTCCTTTTTTAGAAAAAAAGTGTACTTTTTAAATGCATAGAATGCAATGCATACATCAAATTTAATTATTACCCATTGTTTCTCTGTCTGTACTTGTACTGTGAACAATGACAATAAAGTTGACAGATGAATTAAGTGCATTTAAGTGCCATTCAGTTGGGGTTTTAAATAAAGCATTTTCTGAGATGTACATTAAACATTAATAAAGGAAGACGTGCTTCTGCTCCATTCATTAACAGAGACACACAGAACATGCAGGATTCATATTTAAATAGACTGTTCCAGCTTAATATTTACAGATATTACAGAATTTGCCTCGATCATTTTTTGTAATCGAGTTACTCAAGGAATCGTTTCAGCCCTACTCCAGAATCACACCAAGATTTTTTTTTATAAAAACATGATTATTGTACTCCCCATGGCAACCATAAATTAACCAGGGGACAATAATTATAGTTTTCATGGTAACCTATTTGTAGTAAAACTGCCATTAGCAGTCAAACTGCCAAAAAACATAGTATACACTTTTACTATTATAAAACCATGGTTAAGTTTTTATGAGGGCTGGTGTACTGTAAATCTCTGAACACGTCTAGTGTGTGCGATCAGAAATATCCTGTATGCGGAAATCTCTGTGCATCTCAAGTGTATGGTCTTGTACGGGACTCAGCACACTTCCCTGGGACATTTTCGTACATGGTTCGTACACCTTAATTTTCCCTGAAATTTCCCATGTCAGATTTATCCCGGAAATTCCTCTTTTCTTGCAGTGTAAATACATGAAATAATTGCAATTACTTGAAATACTCACTATGAAACACTATGTTTCCATAACCATGTTTTTATGCGCTTTTTGAAGTATTGCATGAGTGATGGAAACCACATTTCTAAAAGAAAATAATAATACAAATTTGCCAAATAAAACTAAAGAAATTGTGCTCACTTGAGGTGGTTTTTGACTGAGGGTTAATGCAGCAATGGGAAATGGACATGCATTTTGCGAATAAATTCCGCATCAAAAAAGTAATGTTGCTTTGCGCTATGTGACAGCATGACTTGACTAACTGGACCGATCTTGTTGTATAACATCTGAAATGTTGTTATGATCATTCTTAAATGCCAAAAAGTCTTTTGTCAATGCATTTCTGTATAATTGCCTCCCAAACAGCAGGCATCCACCTCTGAAAGCAAAGGCAGCATTTATAGTGTTTTGTCTGCTCGCTCTAAGGCGCAAGTCATTTTTTATAAAAAAATATTATATTCAGTGCCTTTTTCTGCTTTTCATAGTGATATTGCTAGTTTACCAGGAAGTGACGTTTTTGTTCTCTTTGACTCATTGGATGGAAATGCTTTTTCGCTAATGTTTTATGCAATATTCCAATTTTGCGCACAAGTTAAATTCGCAATTTTGGATTGAAACACAGCTACTGTTTTAGCAGATTTAGGCCCAATCCCAATTCTACCCCTTAGCCCTTTCCCTTTTCCCTCTCCGTTTTCGGCGTTCACGTGAAGGGGTAGGGGTGTCTTGATTCTCTTTTGGTTGGAGGGGTAGGGGTAAGAGGAAGGGCCAGATAGCCCTTCAAATTAAGATTTTTTGGGACCACACTTCAAACAAAGGGGTATGAATTATCTCGGCAACATGGCTGCTACAGCGAACAAAGAGACACATAAATGTAAGCTTTTTTGGCATAAATGAAAGAATTTAATGAAAAGAAATCATTTGTTTTATGTTACATTCAATTGTGAGTTCATATTAACGGTCATGTTACTCAAAGAAATGTTTCTCAAAAAAATCGCTAATATTTGCTAACGTCATATCATTACAGACTGCATGATAGTGCCACAGCATATGTCTGATCAGGGCGATAACTGCCATAGAAATTGATGGGGGCTAATCCCCCCAATAATTAGAAATCGCTAAACCATTATCTCAAATATTGCCTATTCGAGAGAGAAAGAGAGACAGAGAGAGAAAGAGAACTGGAAGTTGCGTGTGTTCATGTCTGTGCGTTTATCTTTTTAGAGTGCGTTTACTTAAAAACAGCGATTGTATCCTCTCGTCGCTGGAAAATATAATGTACCGATTCAGTATTTAAACTGTATTTAATAAAAGTCGTGGGGCAGCGTTGATAAGTTTATTTTCTCCTGGATGTGTGAGCTGCGCGATTTCCGGTGTGTGTGTGTGTGTGTGTCAGTAAGCAGCTCATTAATACAGAACGATAATTAAAGGCTCTAATGCACACCAGTGTGTATTGTAGGAGCTAGATGACGAATGATGACGTGTGACAGCATAGTAGTGGTGTCCCAAACCTTAGGGGAATATTTTCTCCTCTACCCCTTGATACTCTATTTCAAAGGACAAGGAGAAGGGGAAGGCAAAGGGTAAGGGGTATAAAATAGAACTGGGATTGGGCCTTAGTGGTAAATGAACAACATGCTGTTTTTATGCACTGAAATACTATATAAAAATTGTGTAACATGGTTAAGAAATTCTTCCCTATATATTCCAAAGCCTTGTCTGCTTGAATGAGCTATTAGTTGTGTCCATGCACTGCACCACAGAGTTTTGAAGTTTTCAACCTCTTTTCAGGTTGAAACCTTTACTAAATCAGTAAACACAGACATGTTAACATACTCGTTTGGGTTTGAGAAAGGATGTGCAGTCCAACCCACATACACACTCATTAATCAAGCCATAATCGATCACAGATTCAGAAGACTCTCCAGTTAGATTCAGCATTCTTCCTTCACTTTCCTTTGTTTGTGAGTACTCACTTACACAAACAAAATACCCAGGTTGAAATCCCAAACTCATCTCCGTCTTAAAGCACCTCTCCCCAAACCCCCAGTCTTCACACACCAGCGGTTTCCCTGGCAACCGGATTAAAGAGCTCTGCATCTTTGTGTTCAGCATATTCTTCTTTTAGTCTCCGCTATCCATGTCTCTCTCTCCGTCTCTCTTTCTTTCTGGTTCTCTATTTTTTGCTCTTTTGTGGGCATTACACCATAGTAGTTAGATGGACAGATACATCAGAATATATATTATATAGATAGATCAGTACTTCATGAATAGATGCAAAACATCAATGTTATCAACACGGAATATACAGATAAGCCCCAGAAAGCCACACTGAAAAATGCAATTTTGCTAAATCATTTCAGTCTCCTGACAGATGAGCTTGTCCTTGTTTAAAAATCCTCTTTATTTGAACCCATCACGCTATGGTTGGCCGATGTGCTCTGGACATGGCAAAACATGGTGCTCATGCAGGTTCGAGTCTGACTTGCATCATCTCCTGATCCCATTCGTTGTAACAGGCAACTGATTTCCAGAAATGTGCCCAGATCTGTCAGAACTGCTATTTATTGCTAGTTCCAGTACTAGAAGCAGCCACTTGTAAGTGCAGCACTTCAGAATTTAAAGGGTAACTAAACCCCTGGTCAAGGCCTGACTCCACCCACTGGCAATATTTGAAAAATGCTGAAAAGTGGGCAGATCACAGCGGAGATAGAGGGGACGAACCTAGGGCGGGGCTGAGCGAGTGCGGCGTGAACCTGAGACCCGCAGTGACGGATTGATTGACAGCTGCTGTCAGAGACGCTAAAATGGAGAGTAACTGTAATGACGCAAGTAGCTTTGCAACAGAGCGATCATTTGAAGTAGAGGTCTTTTCTCCCCCACCTTCACCTTAAGTGGAGGATGTCGAGGTGTCTGTTCATATCAATTCGAGCCGCTGGCTTAAAATGCGGTCTTAACTCCCGCACCGCGTCGCGAGCTGTGTGGAGAAGCCCATTTCCACCTCCATTGCGTTGGAGAAGCAATCCAGCGTAAAATGCAGTTTGCACACTCCAGCTCTAGGCGGGAACTCGCGGTCTTCCAGGCCAAGTGCATGCAACCAGCAACACTACACCTACGTACCATCCTGACCACTGTACTAAATACAGATAAATCTACACCAACATGAAGCTATCCTAACTGATGCAATACTATGCTACTAACTAACTGTGCTTCTAACAATACTAACATTACACTAAAAACTTTGCTAATTAACTACATAGGCTACACAAAATAATCTAAATAACTATATAATTGCTATGCTAAATAGATGCTATAATAGTCTATCCTGGTCGTTTTCAATAATCGCAATAACAAATCCCGACTCACTACAGTGATTTTGACAGAAAAAGATGCTTTTATACTGCCAAGGGCATGGTAGCTCGTACCAAGGGGCGTGGTGAGCTGGAAACTGCTTACGTCACTTGCCACCGCAACATCCAATAGGAAAAATCTACTGCAGTAGCCACCGTTCAACTTGAAGAGGGCAGCACTCAGACGTTTTTACACCATATATTGTAGAATTAAAACACTTTATACTCAAATGTCAAAAAAGTTACTCGAATCAATGAACAGCACTAATAAAGCCCCATTCTTACAGATCATTAACTAAAAAAAGTTGGTTTAGGGTTTAGTTACTCTTTAAATATGGTCTGCTCAAAAGTTCTGTGCATGTCTGTTCAAATTTCCTCTATCTCCAGAGAATTTACATCATATATTTATGTAGGAAACTGGTACTTGAAAACTAGCCATTGCGCTAAAACCACCTGTTTTGTGGCCTAAAAACAGGGCTGCCAAAGTTGAATCCTCTGTGAGCCGTCACCCCTTTGAATGCAGATGTGAGTAAAACAGCAAGAGTCCTGTGAAAGAAGAGAAAATGTCTTCTTTAACTGTCATTCCTGTTGTGGGTGGAGTGTGTGGGGATGTATTTTGACAGCTTTTTGGTACCTCTGGCATTGTGTTGCTCTTTCTCTTTCCTGCACTCTGTCACATTGTGTTTTTTCCCTCTCACTCCCCATTTGTCCCCTGCTGTTGGGACTGAACATACACTAACGGTTGTTTTCATTTGTGTCTTTCATCCACAGGCTTGGAGGCATAATCTCTGCATACAAAATAGTCCCTGATGAAATTGACGAGATCAAGGTAACACTTCCTCTCTCACCCTTTCAGTGAGTCTATGTGGCGCATCCATACACACCTTTGCACACTGCTGCCCCCTAGAGGCCAGTAATTGTGCAGCACTCGTAGTCATAACTTGCTTTTCTTGAAGTTTAGCTGAGCTTACAAATTAACAAATGTAATGAAGTATCCAAAATGGGTTTGGACACTTAAGCTGCATTTAAAAAGTAGAAATATAATTGTACTAGAAAACACAAGTACACTTTTTTAACCAAAATATTTCATTAAAAGAATACTGTGAGGTTTTAAAATGATAAAACAAATATATGTGGATCATGTTCATAATTAATGTGATCTTCACCACTTTATCACCTTAAAATCACCTCGGCGGACTAGTTGGTTAAAAGTCTGATGCTGCAATGATGCAGTGACTTGCATGTGCAAATACTTTTTGGAGCCACTGTATATGATATTTTTTGCTGGTAACAGCAGTTTAGAATTTAATATTTTATTTATCAGGGCAGACTATATGCCCGAAAAAGCTGATGTGATGTTGCACCACCAAATTGAGGGTGACTACTCATATGGTGCACAAATGCACATACGCAAATGTACCATTGTGCACTTTACAAAATGACTGCTGAACATTTTGTTGATATTCTGTGTGTTTGTGTGCATTAAAGGAGACGCTGGTGGACTGGTGCGATGAGAAGAAGCTTAACTTGATCCTGACCACTGGTGGAACAGGGTTTGCACCCCGTGATGTCACGCCTGAGGTACATGGGAGCCCACCTGTTTGTGTTTGTGTCCATGTGAGTGTGTGTTTCTGCCCCCACCCCAATGTGTCCTTGTTTTCTGAGTCTGTCTGTGAGTGAGAGGGAGAAATTGTGATGTTTGTGTATTTGTGCACTGTGTTTATGTACAATTTTCTTTTCCATTCACATGCATGCTCCTTGGTTGATGATTTCTTGTGAAACAAAAAATGTGACTTTTTAAAGGCTTTTCAGTAGGGATGTAACGATTAACCATGAGCCGGTTAAAAATCGATTAAAATATGTGATGATTCAAATCGGTTGAAATGGTAAACAAATCACAATTCAATTAGCGGTTGGAGTTTATTGTATGTCATAGTCTTCAGCTGGTGTGCCCGGGAGGGCCACCAGATGACTCTGTCTACTTGTGAGTGTTGTGTGTTATTTGGTGCCATGTGCTCTATCCTGTCTATTTTCTGACCCCACCCATCTTGTTACATCATTATTGTTTTAGTTGCCACACCTGTGTCTCCCTCGTTAGGTTCCCTATTTATTCTCCTGGTGTCTGTAATCCTGTGCTGATCTGTTGTTTTCCATCGTGGTGTTATGTCTGTTTGTAGTAGAGTTTCTAGTCTGCCTGTTTGTCCCCCTCGGGGTGGTTTTTGTTAGTTTTGTTTCATTTTTTGTATTAAAAGGACCATTCTGCCTGCATTTGAGTCTTCGCCTCTTTCGCACTGTGACAATGTATGTCTGAAAGGAACTTACTGTCTTTAGAAAAGTTTAGATGGTATTTTTTATTTTCATCTTGCCTCTGTATAATGTATATTAAAGTTCATAAGAGCAACACTGTCGTGTTTACAGCAGAAACCAAGGAAATGTTTTAAGCGCCACGTGCAGGCAGAGAGTAAATCTGCGTCTCATTTAGCTCATCTGCTCTTTCTGTTTCATGCAGATATTTTTTATGTATAGTTTCACAAAACTGAAGTCAAATCATTTTGCTTTTTGCTTCCAATTTTGAAATTATACAATTTAATTTAGATTAAAACTGCAGCATCTTTGTTTGGAGCATGATTAAAATGCAGTGGTTGCCTCTAAGTAAAATTAAATGGAAAGTGCACAGATAAAGCCTAGTTTTGTTTTTATGAAGATATTTATTTTGTTATTTATTTGATTTTGTGCTTGTTTTAAAATATCAATTTAGTTTTGTTATTTACATTTACAATATATTTAAATCTTGTCATTTATCAGACACTTTTATCCACAGCTACTTACAAATCAAATAGCAATCAAACTTAACAAAAGAGCAATAATAAGCAAGTGCTATATTAGTATATTATTATAGTGTTCTATTTCAATTTCACAAAGAAACATGCAGCATTTTGTCCAAGCAATAATAAAAGGACACATTTAATTTCTAATTTGGCTTATATATATATATATATATATATATATATATATATATATATATATATATATATATATATATTTATTTATTTATTTATTTATAATATATATATATATTTATAATATATAACCATTTATAATGGTTCTTAATGGAACCATTTAGACAAAAAGGTTCTTCTATGGCATCATGAAGCACCTTTTTCTTTCAAGAGTGTATATGTTTTCTAGCATTCGGATAACTATGGATAAACCATAATCATAATCTAAATTATAATTTTAGCACTCCATACCTGGTGTGTATGTGTGTGTACCTGCAGACCTATACACAAAAGTGCTGTAATTGACAAATGAAACAGTATGTGTGTATCTTTATGAGAGTCTGGTGGGGATTGTGCCTGGTGGAGCGACACTGTGTAGCTTTTTTTTTTTATGTATCCTTCACTCCTTCTCCTTTTTAATAATGTGAGTGTTTGAAGTGTCATTCAATTCAAGGGCACAGTGTGTCACATCGGAGAGAAGTTCTCTCTTTCTTTTAGCCCGAGATCCCCTTCCTTTTCTTCTCCTCTTCTCCCTGCTGCGCACTTTTTTTCTTCTGACTTTGCGTGTGTTCTAGAATGTGTTTGTATGAATATGACTGTGTGAGGGTGTGTGTGTTCCACCAGGATGGGATGGCGGAGGTGGAGGGACGTGTGTCCCAGGGGATGCTGGGAAGGGTTCAGTGAACGGGGTTTTCAGATCAAAGACCCACTAGAAATGTGTTTGTAATGAAAAATCTCAGCGATGGGGCTGTGCTTATGTCATGAGTATTGTGCTAATGCCACTGCTGTGAAGAACAGTTGGCTCTAAATGATGATTTATCTTAGCCTGTTAGGATGCATGACTGCAAATCATAAAAAAATGATGTTTAGCAGGGCCCTCATGTTTTGTGGCTTTTACATTCTTTTTTTCATATACTGAAAAAACTGGAAAGCCACTCACTGTCTAACAAATATTAGAAAGCTCTACTATATAGGCTATACTTTATATATATATATATATATATATATATATATATATATATATATATATATATATATATATATATATATAATATATATATATATATATATATATATATATATATATATATATATATATTCAAGTTTACCTAGAAATTAAAATCATAATGTCTTTCCAAACCTGTATAGATGAATTTATTTCTCCCGAGGAACATAGACAACTGAAAGAATTTGGTGTAGGATTTAATTTGTAACAGTTTTCATTCAGAAATTGCAAGTAAATTAATAATGTTTTTAATAAAGACTGAAATGGTATTTCCTAGTAAAACCTACTCCAATAACTGTTTTATATACATCAAGTGACATCAAGTCAGTACAAAAATTTTAAAGTCAGTTATCCTTTGATTAATATTAATGACTTAATGAACAGGAGGAAGATGTGAGACTCGAGAACTCTATAAATAAATATTCTAAAACAAAAACAAATGAAGCAAAATCCTGAAAGTCAGACAACACTGTACTGTAGAAAGACTGCTTTCCCTCCCTTATTATCGAATTGTACTGGTACTTTTGACATCCCTAAAAGATAAGATTGATGGTTTATGCACCTGCTGTTGTTTATAGATGTGTGTTCTTTCGTCTGCAGGCCACCAGAGAGGTGATCGAGCGTGAAGCTCCAGGGATGGCTCTAGCAATGCTCATGGGCTCCCTAGATGTCACGCCACTCGGCATGCTGTCCAGGTGAATGCACATGCACAGACATGTCCTCTCATCTCACTCCTTCGCTCTCCCTGTCTCTCTCAAACGCACAAGACTGAAAGATGTGTTTGGAATACTAATTGGATTAAATACTAATAATCTCCTTCCTGTAGACCTGTATGTGGAATCAGGGGCAAAACCCTCATCATTAATTTACCTGGGAGCAAGAAGGGCTCACAGGTAAGATGTTTGTCTGTCTTTCTGTGTGTGTGTGTGTGTGTGTGTGTGCTCTTGTTTTTGTGACATATCAGGACACAACTCTGTATAATGACATGGGTATGAGACAGGTATTACAAGGAGAGGGTGACTTATGAGGACATAACCCATTTTTTCAAAACACTTATAAACCATACAGATTTTTTTTTTTTTTGAGAAAGTAAAAATGCACAGTTTTCTGTGAGGGTTAGGTTTAGGTGTAGGGTCTGTCTATCTGTATGTGTATATGTGTGTGTTTGTGTGTGTATATATATTTGTGTGTTTGTGTGTGTATATATATATATATATATATATATATTTATGTGTGTGTGTTTATGTGTATGTACTGTATGTATTTTCTTATATTGTTTATACATTTTTATTTAATTATCTAAGGGTACTCTACATCATATATGGATTAAAACAAATTATTTATTAATTTGTTTTATATATATATATATATATATATATATATATATATATATATATATATATACTGTATATATACTGTATATATACTGTATATATACTGTATAATACATACAGAAAAATAGATTTTTGTTACATATAAATTACAGTACAAATACATACTTAAGAACTGCTTTGATAAAAAAAAACCTGTTCCATGGAAAAACAAATATATATGTATAAGGATGAATAAACAATGACAAAAAGTTTCAAGTGAGGATACGTCCCTCCACTTCCTTCACCTCTCACATATACGTTTACCCTCGTTTACCATGTTAACATTGTGGCCAATCCTATTACAGCTCCTTCCCATGAAGCTCCGCTGATTGGGCCGTGGTATTAATCTCCATTACCCATCAGCCCCAGCCACGGAGCACTCTGCTGTCACTGCCGCTTTGAAGTCCAGAAGCTGAGCCGATAAGGGGATTCAACTTTGAAGAACCCCTTTATGCCCAGTCCAGCTTAGCTACAGCACTCCCCCTCTCCCCTCCTCCCTCCCCCAGCAACCCTCCATCCCACAACCTTCTCACAGCCCCGGCTCCTCCTCTATGACAACGACTCTCTTCTGGACTCAGTTTGCCCTTCTTGCTTTTAAAAAGGAGACAGACCCAGGCCACAACGCCACAGGTTCAGAAAGACTTTGATCCATAGAGAGATTCTGCAAAACCTTTAGATTGCAGCAAGAGGTTTGGTACAGGCAAATTGTTAACATGTAAGTAAACTGAGTGAATACGAAACAGAACCACAGACCTCAGCACATCAGAGAAAATGAGATGTGTGTGTATTCAGTGTTTCAGTTTGCACTAGAATGTCACCTGGAAACACACAAACACAATCCTCAAAGGGCCATGAATTGCTAAAATAAATACAATGGGTGTTTCTTCAACCTTTGGCCCTTTTCTAAAGTCCTGAATATTTCCACCACATCTACAATGATGCACAGGGTTTAGCATAATTATGTGATAAATAAAAAAATAGATGTAATTTGATTAGATTAATTTGTATTGCTAATTTAGCTAATGTAGCTAGCATTTTATATATTCTAAATACACGTGATTAATCAAATTTTTCCACTTTAATTTGACAAACTTGTGGGATTGTTAGAAATTACATAATTTACTTATCACATTTCTCATCAGTTCACATTGTTTCAACCTATTTGATAAATAATCGTGTTTAACAGCAGAATTTCAGGTGAAATTACCTAAATTACCAATGATTACCAAAAAAGAACTCCACCAATAAAGATCAGGCCAAATCAGGCGCTCTACTGAAAATGCCCAGCTATGAGGCTTGAGAGTGATTATACAGCCCCATTCACACCAAGAACGATAACTATAAAGATAACGATAAAGATACAGTTCTAAAAATCATTCTCAGTATTAAAGAATAGCAGAGTCCACTCCATGACTATGACTATATAAAGTGACAAAAAAGTGAAAGTGAAGTGACATACAGCCAAGTATGGTGAGCCATACTCAGAATTCGTGCTCTGCTTTTACACACACACCGTGAACACAAACACACACACACACACCATGAACACACACCCGAAGCAGTGGGCAGCCATTTATGATGCGGCACCCGGGGAGCAGTTGGGGGTTCGGTGCATGGTTTAAGGGCACCTAAGTCGTGGTATTGCTGGCCCGAGACTCGAACCCAAAACCTTAGGGTTAGGAGTCAAACTTTGAACAAAAAATTTTTTTTCCAGCTGTTAAATAATAACATTGACACCCAATAAAAATCCATCCTAATATAACGAGCTCAAAAATGTAAAGTGGCATACGAGCGTGTGCAAAGAATAAGCAGACGATATTGTCCACTGGGGTGAATGCTAATATCTTTGTCTTTTATAGTTATAGTTCTTGGTGTGAATGGGGCTTAAGATGTAAAGGTATTTATTCTTCTTCAGTTGAGACACTTTAGCTGTTATTATACAGAATATCTGTGGAAGTGTAACTGATTCTGGATCTGATATCACCGATAGTTTATTTCTGAATATAAAGTACTTGCTTTGGTCCTTGTTTTAAATTATTTTGTTCTGTTGTTGTGCTTCTTTTTGTCATCTTTTGCTGTTGTACAAGGGAGGATTTGGCGGTTGGTTCATCCTCCACTGTGATTGGACGGCTGACTAGAAAGTGAAAATGATGCATTGTACCCAAAATGTATCATTCTTCAACTCTCTGTGCAAAAAACAAACAAACAAACAAACAAGAAACCGCTGAGCGCACAATACTAAGTGGGAAGAAAATGCTCAGTTCCTAAATAAAACGCAGCACCCTCATTGAAAACAATTAATTGAAAAATTACGCTAGTTTTCTTTGTTTAGAATGTAATAATAATTCATTTTTTATAATGTATTTTCTTTCTTTCTTTCTTAATTTCTATCTGTCTTTCTTTCTCATAATATAATAAATAATAAATGCATTGTATCAAATGATTAATTTAAATGTAATTACATAGTAGTTAAGGTCACTATAAGGACCTTTTTGATAAAAACTGTAAGACGTTGCAAGACAGCTTTTATTTTGTTTTTGTAAAAATGTAAAAACAGCTTTAATGTGACAAAAAGCCAAAAAGTTGTGTGAAGTTGAAGAAACACCTGTTTTAGATTTGCACTAGATTTGAACACACATCAAAGATACCTCTTAAGTTATATTAATTAGCTGCATTTCACTTTGATCTGTCGAACACAACAAAACAGAAACCAAGCAACTGAGGAAAAAAGTATTTTGCTTTGCTTTGTGAAGTCAAACACAGTTAGGACACAGTGTTGCTGCCCAAGTGATTTGTAAGGCCTTATCTCTGAAAAAGGGCTACATTGTATTCTACCGTTTTCTCGAGGAAACTGGACATGAAATATGTCCATCTGCTTTTACAGTGATGTGGCTTCACATCACACATCCAATATCGGCATTTTCTTGTCTGGTCAGCATGTCTGAGTTGCCCATCATTCTTTCTTTGAGCTCAGGTGCCATTATTTGTACAGAGCAGCACACTCTGTTCTGGAGCACTGGAGCGTCAGCGCACACACATGTGCCTCACCTTGCAAAGGGAAGACAAAAATAGACCATCCCTACATGCACCAAGAGGACATGAAGTAGCCTATGGACTGCTGATGTCTCCACACATTAATCTTCGTTTTAACTCTGAGTCACCAAAACGGAGAGATGCAACCACATCAGACCTGCAGGGGGGAACACTCCACTGCATCAACCCTCCCTGGAACGGTCTCCATCCCTTCTGCCGTTCTTTCCTTTATTATTATTAATGTCTCTTGTCAGAAGTGCTTAAGAAATGCAGTTTAAGAGCAATCGAGTTTGGCCACCTGTGTTAAGTTCACACAATGTGTCCTTATCGGACTTCAGCTCCTCAGAATGGAGGATGTCCAACTGTATTAGAAATTCCATTAAGTTAGTGTCAATAGGTTGGCCTGTATGTCATCCTATTAAGGGATTGGGATAGATAGTGGCCTGTTACGTTGCAGGAGAACAAGAAGGATTTATGCCTTAAAGACCTCACATTACTGCTAAACAGTACACTTGAAGCTTGAGGAGCTAGAGAAAGTTGAACTCTGAGAAAGTTTTTTTTGTTGTTGTTGTGGTAATTCTACTGTTCAAATCTTGAAGGAATAGCTCAGATTATATATTATTTAAGCACCAGAATGTGTCAAAACAAATGGTGTATAAAATAAATGAAAAGTTTTTTTGAAACAAGATACATTTAAAAAAAAAAAGAAAACCACACTATGACGTTTATATAATTTAACAGTATGTAATTTCATTATGCCATACACGCCACATGCAAATGTTGTTTTTGTAATTGTTACAATTATATTTTGTTAATTATACTGAATGTTACACAAAATGATTTTACATGACAATATAATAACTGAATGAGAATTTATTTTATTTAAAATTAGCCTTTTAATCTTAATTTTATTCATATAAATGTTATATTCTGTTCTCTTTATCTAAGTGTAAATATTTTTTAAATTATTAATATATGTTGTTTAATTATTTGCTTTTAGTTTGTGTTGTGTTTTGCTATCTTTTATTTTGTATTTTTTTGTTGTTGTTGTGTTAAGTTTTTTTATGTGTACTGCTGTCTTTTTTGTTTTGTGTTGTGTTTTGTTGTTTAGTTTAGTTTAGTTTATTTTAAGTTTAGTTTTGTTCCAATTTGGTTCATTTTGTTTTGTTTTGAGTTAATGGCTCTTTTCCAGAAAGCTTCTTACTGCCTAGTAGTAACTGGCTGCTTGTTACTATGCTAACAATGTAATACTCATGCTAAATATAAATACAAATGAGATTTTCTCTAAACTTGTCATGATTATGTCTCTGTAGAATAGAGTTTGAGCATATCTAAAAGATCTTTTCGCTTTTTCATTCTTTCTCTTGCTTCATCTGCATCTCTGTCTTTTCTCAGGAGTGCTTTCAGTTCATTCTGCCTGCTCTGCCGCATGCCATAGACCTGCTGCGGGATGCCATAGTAAAGGTAAAGGAGGTACACGATGCTCTAGAGGACCTGCCGTCCCCTCCACCGCCCCTCTCCCCTCCACACACCACCAGCCCCCACAAGCTGACAGAAGACAAGGGTGTGCAGTGTGAGGAAGATGATGAGGAGAAGAAGGACAGTGGCGTGGCGTCCACAGAGGACAGCGGCTCCTCTCACATCACAGCAGCTGCTATTGCTGCTAAGGTGAGCTTCAGTATTAATAATAATAATAATAATAATAATTATTATTATTATTATTATGTAATTTCATGAAATTTCATGTTTCTCTAACAAAACTGGAATAGGAGAAAGTATTTTGACAATTAAAAGATGACACTCTGCCCCTTTAAGACTCTGTATCATTGTCTTTTGCCCACTGATGTTCCATTTAATCATCTTTCGTGTTTGTGTTTGCACGTGTCAAGTCTCTTGTCATGTTTATGCATCTCATGTTCATCATCAGAGCATGAAGTCTCATCCCAGCCATGCTGTTGTCATTGCGAAAGGTGGACAGCCCTTGAGTGGCTTCATCCCGTCCACCTCCATTCCCTCCCATTTCACCTGCTCCTGCAGCGATACGGTAAGCCACACCCACTTTTCCATTCTGATTCACCTCTCCTGCTATTCTATTGGCCTTTTTGAACATCCTGTTTCAAAGCCAACCAATCAGAGAAATCAAACGTCATTGCAAGATATTATTGTTTTATTTACTCACTACTATTATTGCCTGACAATAAAACAGGAAACAAATCCCTTCGGGGCTGTCACACAGAATGTATTGTTGTGTCTAAAAAACATAAGATGTATTGCACAGGTTTTAAAACAACCTCAGCAGAGAATGGCTCCTCCACCATGTTACCATCAGAGTCTTTTGATTGGTCCAAGGTTCTGGAACGGACATTGATGAGTGGCACTACGTGTAAAAGTTTACATTCGTTTAACTTAACACAATGTTTTAAAAACTTGGTAGTAATGTGCGAGACACTTCAAAACACTCGAGTACAACTGTGTCTAGTGTGTGTTTACATAGAAAAACCATGGAAATAAGTGCATTGGAATGGAAAAATGCATTCAATGTGAACAGTCCCTTACACTTGAATTACATTTTTAGAGACCAAATACTGTAACATAAAACTGACACTTCCAGGTCTAGCTTTTTGACTTTATACTACTAATCTACTATTATTGTGGTTAACTTTTATGTTAATTCTTTAATATCAACATGCGTATAAAGCTGTACCATCTCTTATAACATTATTTAATAATAATTAAATGTTCAGCCAACCAGAATGTAACATTCATATAATTTAACATTATATCATTTTGTTATACCATACATTTTGGAATTGGAATCTTTGTTATTCTGAATGTTACACAAGATGAGTATAAATTAACGCCATATCTATTGACCAAGCTTTTATATAGGCCTAGCTTTTGTGACTTTGCCAATAAATAAGACCCTGGCAACCACTCACAACATGGACAAGCATGACTCACTTTCTTTCTTTAGCCTTCTGTTGTGCGTTTTGTCAGTTATACTCTAGCAAGCAATATTTGTCTTGTTGTTCAGCCTTGCCAGGTCTTGTAAAGTGTTTTTTTTCTTCTTCTGATAACAGAGGATTGAGTATATATCCTGTTTTAGCTGTCTTTATATAGTAATTATAATGGGGTCGTGCAGGTTGGCATTACTGTGTTCTCCACAGGGAGCACTCGTAGCTCGAGTATCATGGGAAGGCAGAGGTTGAGTCGAGTGCTATTATTAGCACAGGGTTAGCTTCTGCGCTGGATAATTAAAGCGCTCGTGGAGCTGCTCTTTCCTGTGAGGCCTTGATTTAGCCTCAGTGTTAATTAGTGCTTCGTTAAGCCCCGGCATTCCTATGGAAGATCCCTGTGCTCTTCGCCCTTCTGCCCATCAGACTCCTGCTTAATCCCAGCACAGTTCTCCCAGACAGCATAGCTGCAGTTTGTTACCTTACGAAGACTCGCCTGCTGGATCAAACACAGTGCATCTCAGTCTGAATACAGTAACAAATATCACTGTTTAGATAATGGCATTTCAAATATTTATCTGTGGAGGTTTATTAATACTTTCTCTCAAGATTGTGTGGGCTATTTTGCTTCTGTAGTAGTTAGAGATCGACCGATACATCGGTCGGCCGATATATCGGGCTGATATTTGTCATTTTTTAATATATCGGCATCATCCTATATCCGTGTTTAGTAGCGCCGATTTAAAGTCGGGCACGTAGGCGGGCAGCCTCGTGTTATTGGTGCGCTGCTGCTGCCTCATGTGAAGCACCCCAAGCCAAAACTTTTGGAAGATTCAACAACAGTCCTGGGAGATAAAGGTAGTCAGAGAATTTCACTCTGTAAATGGGGTGGAGAAGTTGACAGCTCTTACAAACACTGCGTGATTGAGGGCTCCGTTACTCCATCCCGCTCACAGACAGCACCGTGCTCGGAGAGACAGCTGTCCTGGAGCTTCCCAGAACCATGAATTATATTTGTTCGGAAGCATGGTTTGATGCAGACAATAACCAGTTTTTCATCCAACTCATTTGTATTTAGGGATGTCAATATCCGATCATTTCCATTATCGATCGTCGTTTAAATTAATGATCAATTAATAAAATTTTTAGGCCTGGTTCACACAGACTAGAAAGATGGACAAAAAAAAAAAACACAACACACACACGCATGGTTAACTTCATAACTTCTTGGTTACAGAAACATGGTGTATTCATTTTATGAGGTTATTTACTTACCCATGATGTGCTCTGAATGAACAACAACTGAGCAGAAGTGCTTGTCGACCGCCGCGGAGAATACGCATCTGGTGTGAACAGGCAGGCGCCGGACCGTGCGTGATTTTCCGTTCTGCGTCGCTTCCGCATCCGGTGAGAACCAGGCCTTAACGCTGCAAAATGCGTCTGCAGCGGTATTATTATTATGCCACTTGGAAAAAAAGCTTTCTCACCCGAATTAAAGGAGTTTTAGTCTGAATAAAATGCTAGTAGCAGGACTGTAAAATGAATAGATGTGATTATGATCATTTGATAAAATGAAGAGAGCGCGCCATACGTTGGAGATCATTTTATTTTGTTGAATGTTTCCCGTCAAGGAGACCGCTGAATGCGTCTCTTTAAATGGTTTTGTGGTGCTCGTTGTTGTATTTTAAAATGCAACTGCAATGTTTTCAAATGACACTATAGTAGTGGTGCAACGGATCATCATTGATCCGTGATCCATTCGGATCAATATCTTCGGTTCGGCACACACGTGACCCGCAGATTGATTTATGAAAAAAAAAAAAAAAAAAAAAGTTGCGCATGTTCAGTCCACACTCAGTGGTCATGGCGAGCGGAGGAACGGAGGAGCTTGAATGCCCCGTGCATTTTGGCTTCCCTGTCAGATATAATGATGAAGGAAAGAGGTTAGAGTGAAACCATGAGAGTGCATAGAGCCACGTTACGACATCGCGTCGCACACCCACTTCAGCAAAAAGATTGTGCCAGATCTTTAAGAAAAAAGTTGTGGATGAACTATCCCGAGCATCCTCTGTTGCGCTCACGACAGATGGGAGGACGTCCAGGGGGACGGAGAGCTATGTGATGATAACTGCTCACTTCATCACAGCAGACTGGGAGATGAGAAGTCGGGCTATTATGTTAAAAAGAAGATATTATGCCATGTGCACTTTAAGTTGATTTCATATATTTTAAAGGAGCATTGCGTAGGTTCTGAAATTTTTAACCGTTACTGACACCAGTGGCCGTTAGAGGAACTGCAGCCAGTCTCATGCTCGTTCTCAGTGCGCACGCTCTTTTTTTTTTTTTTTTACTTACGAGGAGTGTCCGTGGGTGTCTGAATTGTGCTGGAGGCTGGTCGCTTCTTTCCATCCGCAGAGTCCATTTGAAAACACTATTGCCGCTACTATAATGGCTGGCGTGCCATACGGTTGTAAGCCCAAGTAGACGAGAACGCGCATGACGTCACATTTTGTGAATTTTCGCGTCAATTCGGGCCCGACTCCTCCACACACATTTGAGCCTACAGGCTGATAGAGGCAACCGTGGTGGACAGTCGAGGTGTCATTCTTTTTTTTACATCATGGTTGGCTCATACATGTACAAATGAAAACGTACTCGGTTACTAAACGTAACCTCGGTTCTCTCTAGAAGAGCGAACGAGTACTGCGTCTTAGCTAAGACGCTACGGGAAAAGTCTCTTTTCACGAAATACTGAAGCAAAAAATTATCCTTAATTTTGTATTTTTGTAAAGCGCATTTGCATCAGTACACAGCCATAGGCGAGACGGCTCGTTCTTGCCCTTCTTGCCACTTCCCGCCAAAACGGGTGTGGCCCAACCTATAAAAGGAGCTCGAAAAGGCTGACTCACCTGATTTATTTCATCGCCGAAGCGAACCAAAGTGAATCGTACGCATGGCAGAGAACGCAGTACTCGTTCGCTCTTCTAGAGAGAACCGAGGTTATGTTTAGTAACTGAGTACGTTCTCTTACGAGAGCTCTCTCGTACTGCGTCTTAGCTAAGACGCTACGGGAACCCAATGTAAAACGCTGTGCGCGCAGGGATCACACACCAATAAACCTGAAGCAACGCCCAGGATTTACAGTGCACAGTCACCTGAGGGACTCACAGAGAGTCCAGGACAGAAAGGGGGAAAGCCCTCCGTCCCATATCTAGCAGCATCCATAGATGTGGCAATATGACATCACACAGCCGAGGCAAGGCCTGACCAATGTGGCAATGCGGGTCTTACGCAATACTGCCCATATAACAGTCGGCAGCGCATAGCGCTCGTGAACTCAGAATTCCCCTTAGGGCCCTGATTCGTCTATACCGACAGCAGCCTTGCTTGCAAGGCGGGAACCTCCAGGTTATAGAACCTGATAAATGTAGACGGCGCGGCCCAACCTGCCGCCATACATATATCCTGCAAGGAGATCCCAGTAGACCACGCCCACGACGAGGCGACGCCTCTTGTGGAGTGTGCTCTGACGCCCAACGGGCACTGAAGGCCCCTGGAAGCGTAAGCTAACGCTATGGCGTCAACTATCCATCTGGATAGAGTCTGTCTCGAAACAGCCATTCCCTTGGAACGTCCACCGAACGAGACAAATAGCTGCTCCGTCTGCCGAAAGGCAGCAGAGCGAGACACATAAGCTCTTAAAACCCTGACAGGGCAAAGAAGACTCGAGTCTCCATCCTCCCCTGACACCGGCAGGGCAGACAGGGCAATAACCTGAGCCCGAAACGGTGTGTTGAGGGATTTCGGCACATAACCGTGCCTAGGTTTGAGTATGACTCTTGAGTCATTGGGCCCAAACTCCAAGCACGACTGGCTCACCGAGAGCGCGTGCAAATCACCCACACGCTTCACAGAAGCGAGAGCCAACAAGAATACTGTCTTGAACGACAGATGCTGAAGGCTAATCGATTGGATAGGCTCGAAAGGGGGACCCTTCAAGGCCTCCAAAACCGCCGCGAGGTCCCACATAGGGACTGACGGAGGTCTGGGAGGATTCAGCCTCCTAGCTCCTCTGAGGAACCGGATGACTAAATCATTCCTTCCTATTGACTGACCGGACGCCGTTTCAGAAAACGCCGCGAGGTCCCACATAGGGACTGACGGAGGTCTGGGAGGATTCAGCCTCCTAGCTCCTCTGAGGAACCGGATGACTAAATCATTCCTTCCTATTGACTGACCGGACGCCGTTTCAGAAAACGCCGCGATGGCAGCCACATAAACTTTGAGCGTGGATGGGGCTCTGCCCTTATCCAACAGCTCCTGAAGGAAGGAGAGGACCTCCGTCACCTCTCAACTAAGGGGTGAATAACCTCGAGCTGTGCACCAGCTGGATAACACCCACCACTTCGAGGCATACAGACGTCGTGTCGACGGAGCTCTAGCCTGAGTGATGGTATTTAGCACTCCCACTGCGAGATCAGCGGGTAACCGTTGAGTGCCCATACATGGAGGGACCACAACTCCGGTTGAGGGTGCCAAATCGAGCCCCTGGCCTGCGAGAGGAGGTCTCTCCTCAACGGTACCGGCCACGGGGCGACATCTGCTAACTGCATCAAATCTGGGAACCATGGTTGGTTCTTCCAAAGAGGTGCTACAAGCAGTATTGAACATCTCGTTTCTCTCACCCGTTCTATCACCTGCGGAAGGAGGGAGACGGGAGGGAACGCATAAAGCGGGCAGCACGGCCATCTCCGTGACAGCGCGCTTTCGTTCTTGGAAAAGAACGCAGGGCAGTGAGCGTTTGCCTCTGGACAGCCTGTCTGGACCCAGATTCTGCAGTCCAGGCACATGCACTGCTCTCAGCGAGCGCACGTTGCGCTGAGCCCAAATCAGGAGGCGTTCCGTCAGCCTGCACAGGTTTCGGGATTCCGAGACCGCCCTGGCGATTTATGTAGGACACTACGGACATGTTGTCCGAATGGACTACGACATGGTGATCATTGATACGGGGACAAAAGCGCGTCAGCGCGTTCTCCACTGCCAGCATTTCCAGGCAGTTGATATGATGGAGCTTTTCCCGTTCTGACCATAGGCCAAAGGACGGTCTGCCTTCGAGCAGCGCTCCCCATCCCGAAGTGGAGGCGTCCGTCGACACCATTTTCACACTCGGGGAAGTCCTCAGGCTTACACCTGATCGGTACCAGCCGTTCGCTGTCCAAGGTGCTAGAGCCGCAACACAGCTCTGATCGACCTTGAAATGCAGCCGGCCAGACGCCCACGCTCTGCGCGGCATCCGAGCCTTCAGCCAGAACTGCAGGGGGCGCATGCGGAGCAGGCCCAGCCGCAGAACCGGAGATGCTGAGGCCATGAGACCCAGCATCTTTTGACAGTGTTTGAGCGACACGGTCGCGCCGCAGCGGAAAGAACTCGCTGCGCGCTAAATGCCCATCGCGCGCTGTGGTGACAGCCGCGCCGTCATGGAACACGAGTTCAGAACTATACCCAGAAACAGGATCGTCTGACTGGGGTTCAGCGAACTCTTCGCCCAATTGACACTGAGGCCGAGCTTCTCGAGGTGATCGAGTAAAACGGCTCCGCTCGTGATCGGGCCAGAACCAGCCAGTCGTCCAAATAATTCAGCACTCGTATGCCTCTGAGTCTGAGAGGAGCGAGCGCTGCATCCATGCACCTCGTAAACGTATGAGGAGCTACGGACAAGCCGAATGGCAGGACTGCAAACTGGTATGCCTGGCCCTCGAAGGCGAATCTCAAATATCGCCTGTGGTTTGACGCTATCTGTATTTGAAAATACGCGTCCTTCAGATCTATTGACATGAACCAGTCCCCTCTGCGAATCTGCGCGAGGAGCTTCCTGGTCGTGAGCATTTTGAAACTGCGTTTCATCAATGCCTTGTTCAGCTGTCTTAGATCCAGTATGGGCCTGAGACCCCCGTCTCTCTTGGGCACCAGAAAGTATCTGTTGTACAGCCCCCCCTCGCTTTGAGCTTGAGACACAGGCTCTACAGCCCCTTTGCTCAACAGTTTTGATATTTCGGCCCGAAGTATGTGTGCTACTTCTGTTTTGACCGTAGTTTCGACGCGCGGTGGGCGTCGAGAAAACTGTAGGGAGTAGCCTCTCTTTATAATGCCTAGCACCCAATCCGAAACCCCTGGAAGCGCTGACCATGCATCTGCATGAATGGCTAAGGGCTGGATGCGAAACGCGCTCTGTTGACTGGGCAACGGCGGCGCTCGAGTGCGCTGCGCATCTGAGGCAGGGAGCGCGCTGATCACAGCTGGCAGATCGCTCTTCCTCGACCCCGTTCCGGCGCTTAACCGACTGGAGGGAGGCTGAGCGGGTCCCGTGGGACTCGATATATCTGCGAGTAACCGTGGGCTGCATGTGTGCACATTTACCACTTTCAACTCGCTGTCTGCCTGTGCAGAATGTACGTGCACGGGCCTCGTTTTTACAGAAGCCCCGTGCCGTATGTGACATAGTGTATGTGGGCACTGGGAAGTGGGCACGTTTACTATGCGGCGCGCTCGACCGATCCGTGTCGATCTTATGTGTGCTAGCCCTGTGTGCAGGGCTGTGCTTACATGTGGAGATGGGCACTGGGTAGTGGGCATCGTCACTGCATTTATAGCACCATCGGCCGTGGCCGGACGAGCGTGCACGGGTTTCGTTTTTACAGAAACCACATGACGCGTGTGACATAGTAATTGTGGGCACTGAGGGGTGTGCACGTTTACTATGCAGTGTGCGCGACCGACTTGAGTCGACATTATGGGCGCAGGCCCTGTGTGCAGGGCTGTGCTTACATGTGGAGATGGGCACTGAGGAGTGGGCATCGTCACAACATTTATAGCACCATCGGCCGTGGCCGGAACACCAGAAAAAACACTCTTTTTGTGAAACATCTGGGTAGCCGTGATAACGGCTTTTGTGTGCAGGCAAGCGGGCACTCGTGCAGGCTTGTGCATTGCAGAAGACACTGAGGCAGTCACAACTCTTGGAACTGCAACAGCGGCGCGCTTGGGTGAGAGCTCGGCCGCAGCGGAACTCGAACACCGGCGCTTTCCCAGCAGTGCTAGGATGCTGTCGGGGCTTCTGGCTTCACCGCAATCCTCTGCCGCGGCTCCCGCGGCGCGGGGCGACGGCTTGAAGAGCGAGAACGGGGTCCCGAGCTGCGTTGCTGACGCTGTCGCGATGACGCAGCAGGAGGCGGTGGGCGCGACTGAGAGCTCTGTGGGGCCGGTCTAGAGCGGCTAGCTGCAGAACTGGAGCGCTTCGGAAAGAAGTGCTTGAACGCCTGCAAAGCTTTCTGGTCCTCGGCGAATCTCTCCACAAACTCGTTGACGGAAGATCCGAAGAGGCCGGCAGGAGTTAGCGGCGCGTCAAGGAACGCAGCGCGCTCAGACTCCTTGATGTCAGAAAGCGTCAGCCACAAATGCCTCTCAGCCACCGTAGCGGAAGCCATAACCCGTCCCATGGCCTGTGTAGCGGACTTAGTAGCGCGGAGGGAGAGATCCGAAGCACTCCTCAGATCCGCGAGACAGATCGCTTCAGGTCCCATCTCATCCAGCTTGCGGAGAAGATCGCCCTGGAAGATCTGTAGCGTAGCCATAGTGTGTAACGCAGACGCAGCCTGCCCAGCAGCAGAGAATATCCGTGCGAGCAGCGATGACGTCATGCGGCAGGCTTTGGATGGTAACGCCGCCTTAGTCCGCCGTCCAGCAGAGGGCGGGCAAAGGTGCGCTGCTATAGCCTGTTCCACCGGTGGAAGTGACAGGTAGCCTCTGTTCTTAGCACCGTCCAGTGTGGAGAATGCTGGCGAAACAGATGAGCGGATTCTCGCCGAGAATGGAGCGTCCCAAGCCTTCGCCACTTCTTCGTGAAGCTCAGGAAGAAAAGGTGCGTGCTTTGAGCTTGAGGAAGTGCGCTCATCCGGAAGATAGCTACCATCCAGCCGGGAACGTGAAGGGGGCGCTGGTGCAGACCACTCAAAGCCGAGGCTCGCAGCGGCTAACGAGAGTACACGCATCAGCTCCTTATCGATATCCCCCCGTCTGCTGGGCCTCTGAGCAGCGGGCGCGAGATCCACGGAGCTCGCCCAACCCTCACTGCCCGAAGCAAGCAGAGAGCATGTGTCTTCTTCCTCCGAAGGCTTCTTACGGCGCTGCGGATGATGCAGGCTTCTAGAAGGATGCTAGGCGAGTCCTCAGATTCACCATAGGCATCAACTCGCAATGAGGGCATCCGCCGTCAGTGAGCGCGAGCGCTGCATGGTCCTCACCCAGACAGGAGACACAGATGACGTGACGATCTCCTTCGCTGAGCGGGGCTCTGCACGAGCCGCACGAGGGCATCTTTAAAAAGACGCAGCTCTTTTGTGAATGTGCGTCGCAGGGCGAACACACACACAGAATATAACAGAACAAGGATGTAAAGGATATGGGCGCCGGATAGCGCAGCAGGAACGGCAGTGGAAGGCGGCGATGCCAGCGGCTTCAGGATGGCTCGTCCTGCTGATATGCTCTTCCAGACGGCGCTTGCTTCCTCGTGATCCAGCGATGCGTGAGCTTCGCTGAAGAGATGAAAAATCAGGTGAGTCAGCCTTTTCGAGCTCCTTTTATAGGTTGGGCCACACCCGTTTCGGCGGGAAGTGGCAAGAAGGGCACGAAGCGCCCTTATTGGTCTGATGTTGCATCAGCCTGCGCTCGATAGGCTGTGTAGTTGCCGCAGAACAAGCCAATGAGCGAACGAGCCGTCTCGCCTATGGCTGTGTACTGCTGCAAATGCGCTTTACAAAAATACAAAATTAAGGATAATTTTTTGCTTCAGTATTTCGTGAAAAGAGACTTTTCCCGTAGCGTCTTAGCTAAGACGCAGTACGAGAGAGCTCTCGTAAGAGAACTCTATCTTAAAGATTTTTTTAAGTTAAAACCTCCACATAGCTCCTTTAATTTAATAATTTAATGTTAATATAAAAAGACAAAATGTATGTTTATTTGTCTTGGCCTTTTTTTTTTTTTTCTTTTTTTTCTTTTTTTTTTTTGCTGATCTGAAAAATGATCCGATCCATACGAGGACGAGCGAGCGCGGGTTTGACTAGATGTATTTGGAGGTTATTGCTCACGTCTTGTTCTGCACATATCCAAATATTTCCATATTCGAAATGTATCTGTTAAACTATAATATGTTGTTATTTTTTTTTATGTAAACTAGACGGAAAAGATCATCCTCTTCACATGAGCAAAAACGTGCATAACAGCAGAGTGGACCGGTATACTACGGTCTATTTAAACTGACCAGTGTAACCTTTTAAATGTTTGGTTGACTGTACTTTATTTTAATAAATGTTGCTGGTTGCTAGTGTGTTTGCAGCACTACTGTTATTTATTTTTTATATATTAATTATTTTTTTTTTTTTTCAGTTTAATTGATTTTATTTCTAAAATTTTATTTAAATGATTGACTTTGATTGATATATATATATATATATATATATATATATATATATATATATATATATATATATATATATATATATATATATATATATATATATATATATATGTTACCTGTTTTATATATTTAATACTTGGTCAGTTTATTGATTTGTTTGGTTAACTTTGGATACATTTTTTATTTTAATACCGTGCAGTGCACAAAATTAAGATTGGAGAGATGGTTCAAGTCAGTGCTCAATAAATGATGATAAGTTTAAAAATGTTGTGCATCCACTTATTATTAGTGTGACATTTTAGCATGCAAATGAAGGGGAAACTGCCCTAAAAATCGGCAGCACATATCGGCCATCGGCTGACCCTGACCTCTAAACATCGGCATCGGCTATAGAAAAACCCATATCGGTCGATCTCTAGTAGTAGTCAAAAGTCAATGTTAGTCAAGGTTTAATGTAGTGTTACATGATTATTTACCACACCGCTCTCGGTTGCTCTTGTACCTTTGAGAGTTCTGTATGTACAGTATATATGATGTGTTATGATTGGCTAATGCTTTGCAACATGCCATATACACACGTGGGTGCACGTGTGTGTGTGTCTGATTGAACATTATGAAATGTTATCAAATAGAATTATATTTTAAAATAATAAATCTAGAATTTATTATTCTACAATTATATAATTCTAAATAATTACATTAATGATTAGATATTTATGATAGATATATCTTTTTATGTAATTTAACTTTTGAACAGCAGTGTATGTCTCTTATGCTCACGTAGGGTGCATTTATTTGATAAAAATACAAGAAAAAGAGCAATATTGTAAAATAGAAAAGCTAAATTTTCAGCAGTCATTACATCAGTCTTGAGTGTCACATGATCCTTCAGAAATCATTCTAATAAACTGATTTAGTGCTCTTGAAATTTTTATTATCAGTGTTGACAGTTCAGCTGCTTAATATTTCTGTGGATACTGTGATAGACCTTTAAGGATTCTTTGATGAATACAAAGTAAAAAAAAAAAACAGCATTTATTTGAAATACAAATCTTATGTAAAATTACAAATGTATTTACTGTTACCTTCAATGTATTCTTGCTGAATAAAAGTATTAATTTCTTAGAAAAAACACTCTTACTGACTGATCATTGCTAGTTCTTAACTGAATTTGACTGTCCCTGTCTTCTGTCTACAGATACCAGAGTCCATCATTTCACGAGGTGTGCAGGTTTTGCCACGGGACACCGGCTCTCTCAGCACCACGCCCTCGGAGTCTCCTTGTGCTCAGCAGTCCCGCCTCTCCACTGCCTCCTGCCCCACCCCCAAAGTAAGACTCCGCCCCTTCTCGCTTGATTCAAACCATTCCTTCTCCCCTCAGCTCTCTTTTCCATCATGCACTCCGTATCCTCCATGGCTGGATCCTCATCTGCTGCCACCTCATTGGCTGCTTGACACACTGCTTTGCATTCCAGACGGCAGTGACTCAGTATCTCATTGGGCCGTGTGAGAGGATAGGCGGGAACTCTTCACTGGCTTAATTTGAAGTTCGGCCAAATTGATTTTCCTCCTCTAGCAGTTAACAGTTTGTTGTTTTAGATCCAACAGTGTTAACCCCTGATGTCACATGGATTATTTTACCGATGTCCTTGTTACATTAGTGTCCATGTGAGGGTCAGAGAGCTCTCAGATTTCATCAAAAATATCTTAATTTGTGTTCCAAAGATGAGCAGGTTTGGAATGACATGAGGGTGAGTAATTAATGACAGAATTTAAATTTTGGGGTGAAGTAACTCACATTGTGTTGACTTCCATCTCAGTTTTTGACTCAAAAGTGCTATCAGTGTAGCTGACCAAGTCGTTTACTGAATGGAGTCATTTTTGTGCTGTTTATAACAAGTTACATTTTGTTGTGGATTGCTTGATAGTAAGATTCTTCAGTTTCAGCTCTTTCTCAACTGTTTCCTTTTTGTAGGAGTGTCTTGGTATAAATGTGTGCTTTGTGTTGTGGCCCTGATGATGCTGGCCCTGTCAAAAATAGCATTCACTTGACAGAATCCTGTTTAATAGTACCATTTGAAACACAAATTGACAGACTAGACACCCTACACATTTGTGGACACCATTGACAGACAAAAAACAATCAAAAACACATTTAGTGCAAAATTCGGTCTGGACCAATCGAGTGTCTGATTAGTTAATGAGAAGGTCATGTGTGTGTTTGAAAGCTGTCAACAAGCTGTGCATAAATAATTAATGGCGCTTCACCAGCCTTTTTGTCTCCCTCTAGTGAACACAGTGTGTATTGCAACTGTGTTTTCCTTTAACAGATCAGAGTATTTGTGTCTCAGTGTCAGACTTTGGAAAGTTGATGCCCCTAAGTACTTGAAGTATATAATGGAAATGTTCAGAGCTCTTTTTATCATTTCTGTTTTTAGGATGTATGTGAAATGCCTGTAATAAGCAGAATTCCAGCAAAGTGCTCTAAGCGTCCGCTTTGACCTCAGACTGGGTCTGAATTCTGCTGACTGATGTTTTTGTGACAAGTGTCTGGCAGTTTGGCTTTAGTTGCTAAACAAGGGTGTCAGGTGGCACTTAACAGTGAGAGGCTGCATACAATAAAGAACATGCTGAGGTGTGTGTGTGTGTGTGTGTGTGGGTGCTGTTGAACGGTGCACCTATCACATTAAGCATCTGGGAATTCACAGGCCTGATAAAATAGTCATTGCATGTTCACAAATGTGTGGGGAATTTATATGCGGTGGGAATATTGTGTGTGTCTGTGTGTGTGTCTGAGAGAGAGAGAGAGAGAGAGAGAGACTGTGGAGCCCACATAAAAAGAGCCAAATGTATATGTTGTTGAAAATTTTATTTTAAAGTTTTCTTAATGCATGTTATTGGTGTTATTGTGAACAATTCATTCATGCAATTTTTTTTTAAATGCATTTAACTTTGTAATTTTTTTAAAAACAAAAAGGCTTAGAAAAGATCTGTCGCTACCTTGTATAAAATAAAAAAAAAACCAGTCACCTTATTTAAAGTATAATGCATATACTGTGTTTACATAAAATATAGAATTGGACTTTCTATAACTCGTCATTTTCCAAAATAGGCACTTGAGGTGCCAATAATGGTTTAGTTAGTTGCTTCACCTGTGAACACCAGAGGAAATGGAAGAAGAGAAAGAGTAAGCAAATGAACATAAAGGAGAAATAGGTGACAGTTCTTAAGCTTTGTTGCAATTCGTTCTTCTTTTTGTCTGAACAGGAAAGAAACAAAGAAATCCAAAGATTGGATATCAGCTGGATATATATATTTGAAATAGAAATCTTTTCTCACACACATATACTGTATGTATGTATATATATATATATATATATATATATATATATATATATATATATATATATATATATATATACACAGTACAGACCAAAAGTTTGGAAACATTACTATTTTTAATGTTTTTGAAAGAAGTTTCTTCTGCTCATCAAGCCTGCATTTATTTGATCAAAAATACAGAAAAAACTGTAATATTGTGATATATTATTACAATTTAAAATAATTGTTTTTAAATTTATTATACTTTAAATTATCATTTATTTCTGTGATGCAAAGCTGAATTTTTAGGATCATTATCACATGATCCTTTAGAAATCATTCTAAAATGATGATTCATTATCAAAGTTGGAAACAGTTCTGCTGCTTAATATTTTTTCAGAACGTGATACTTTTTTAGGATACTTTGATGAATAAAAAGAAAAAAAAAGAAGCTATGTTTTTAAAATATAAATATTTTGTAATAACAATATACACTACTGGTCAGTAATTTGGGGTCAGTAATGTTTTTTTCTTTTCTTTTTTTTTAAAAATAAAATCAATACTTTTATTCAGCAAGGATGTGTTAAATTGATAAAAAGTGATAGTAAAGAAAATATATTATTAGAATATATATTATTAGATTTTTTTTTATTATTTCTTTTCAACCTTTTATTAATCAAATATATTAGACAGCAGAACTGTTTCCAACACTCATAATAAATCAGAATATTAGAATGATTTCTAAATGATCATGTGATAGACTGGATGTTACATGTGACACTGAAGGCTGGAGTAATGATGCTGAAAATTCAGCATTGCATCACAGGAATAAATTATTTTTTTAAACTATATTCAAATAGAAAACTTAAAAATGGCAATGTTTCCAAACTTTTGGTCTGTACTGTATATATGTGAGAAAAGATTTCTATTTCAAATAATTGCTGTTTACAGTGCTCATCAACAAATCCTAAAAAAGACATCTCTCTACATGGATTATAATAAGAAAGGTTTTGTGAGCAACAAATCAATATATTACAATGATTTCTAAAGGATCATGTGACACTGAATACTGGAGTAAATGAATACAAATAAATAAATTACATCTTAAAATATAATATGAGAAAAAAGCTTTCGAATTGTAATATTATTTTACAATATAACTGTTTTAAGTGTAGTATGATCAAATACTTGCTGCCTTGATGAGAATAAGAGACAAAAAATAAACATTAAATATTTTTCCAACCACACAATTTTTTTTATGTTAATATGTGTAACATCTTACATAATATACACAATATTTTCTGGAACTGTGTCTTATTACTGTTCTTTGTTGATGCTTTTCTTACATAATAAACTGTGTGATATTCACTATTTACTGACCGAATCAGCAGTTCTGGATAAAAAAAATGCATGAATGCGTAAAATGGCGTGCTAGACAGCAGAGGCTAAATTCCAGTTTTCCCATCTTCTCTTTCCACGTTGACAGCTTTTTGTACGATAAAGACTTTTAAAATCCTGCTGACACTAAAATGATGCTAAATGCTGAATCTTGACCGTCTGAACAAATGAATCGCATTTCATCAAAATAACAATCAGGCCGAAATATCGCATGTGAAACGAAATTGGATTTGTGAGCAGTGAGAAAAGAGCTTGTGATTAAAATCCTTTCCCTAGCATACATCATCCAAGGCAACACACACACACACACACACACACACACACACACACACACACATACACATACACACACACATATATATATGCTCACTGCATTCCCTCAGCACAACGTCCAGCTGTTACCTAAGACCCTGTTTGGCTGTGAGCTCTCCGTGCACGCTAAACACAGAGGTAATAATGCATAATAAGTTTTTACACTCTCTCGCTTTTCCTCTCTGAACCCACTCAGATGCTTCGCCTTAGCCAATCTGATTTCAGAAAACACACTCTGTACCCGCACACACAGCCGTCAACCCTGTTACGCTGTCTATCCCTCAAATCTGTGGTTGCACTTTCTCCAAATTTAGATCCCAATGGGGATTTTACTCATCCTCCGCTTTGCATGCTGTCTCACTCCACCTCTTCCTCCCCTCCTACACTCTCTCTGGCTTCATGCGTGTTATGTGTGTGTGAGTGCGTGTTAGTGTGTACACGGGAGACGTGTGGCATTCTTCTGTGTGTCGGGATAAAGCATGGTAAGCGCAGTCTTTCTCCGCTCTGATGTGTCATTCTGTTTTGTTTTACACATGTCTGTTTTGGATGTGTGTGTTGTGTGTGTATGTGTGTGAGGGGTGTAGGTTGGTAGGGCTCCACATAGACTCCAGGGGGGATCAGTGGGACAGGAGGATTTCAGGGGGCATGATCTAACAGAGCAGCCACTTGGTTTCATAACAACTGCAGTGGTCTGATGTAGTTATATTGTGGCTTTTCTGAATGGAGGCTCCATTAGGTGCCAGTGTTTGGAGATGTGGCTGATGTAGTTTCAGTGCTGGTTCACATCTCCAGGTGCAGGAGCTTACAGAGAGAATCATGTTGTTTTGTTCATGACTTGTGCATTCATGTTTGTCTCATTCTGTGGCTTATTTTGCGTGTTGCATGTTGTGCAAGTGCATGTCTGTGTGGTGGTGGTGTTGTTGTCCATAGTGTGTGTTTGTGTTTATGGGGGATTTGTGTTGTTTTACACACTTTAAGTGTTTCATTATGGGGATACAGTATTCTTATGAGTTTACAACAGACGTTTCATAATTTGGCTTTGATATATAATATAATATAATATAATATAATATAATATAATATAATATAATATAATATAATATAATATAATATAATATAATATAATATAATATAATATAATATAATATAATATAATATAATATAATATAATATAATATGTGCTGGGCAACAATTAATCATGATAAATCGCATCCAAAATAAATGTTTTTGTGAACATAGTGTGTGTGTGTGTGTACTTGGTGTATTTATTATGTAGATATAAATACACACGCATGTATATAAAAAATGTTTAGACATTTAAATATATTTAGATAATAATTATAATATAAATTCTATGAATATACATTTTTCAAAATATATACTCAATGTATGTGTGTGTCTATATATAAAAATGTAATATGCACAGTATACACACATATATTATGTAAACAAAAACTTTTTTTGTATTTCAGCACTAAATATAATATAATGTCATGTCATATAATTGTTATACAATAACAATAA
>NC_081786.1:18030005-18180005 GCF_963082965.1 Carassius carassius
TATATATATATATATATATATATATATATATTAGTGGTGGGCATAGACAATTTTTTTTAATCTAGATTAATCTCACTGTAATCTTGGAATTAATCTAGATTAAAATGGCTCATTTGAATTCTGCCGAAGGCTTTCAGAATATGTGTGCTACCCAAATAAAATAATGACTAAAAGTAACGTTAAGTCTTTGAGAACAGGTTTCTCAGGACAGGTGGTGCATTAGACCAGGGGTTCATCTCCTGTTTCCAAAATGCATCAAAAACTGCTTGAGAAAGCTGTAAACGAATTCCACATTGCACAAGGTGCAAACAACCTTACGCCTGTTTCACACATAGTCCGTCTGCAGTGCGTATGTGTTTCATATTTTTTTACGCACCCATGTTAACGGATTCCAGCATTCACGCGGTTGCGGTCCGTCAGTGTGTTCCAGGAGTGGTGCGTCTGCAGCAGTGCAGCGATCGTTCACGTCCCCAGTAGCGGACTGCAAACACGTCCTGTGTGAAAGCACAATGAGTATCAGTCCATGCTGCTTCTGCACCACATACGTAACGCACACGGACTGCATACGCACTACAGACAGATTATGTGTGAAACAGGCGTGCGTCTTGTCGAGGTTTACATTGGGAAGCTTCTTTAAAAAAAAAAAAAAATCAAACCCGGCGGTTTCAGCTGCATCCATGTTAGCACGTCTTGTTTGATGTGGTAATTTCACAGTAGGCATACACACAGGTTTAAAACTCGTTCTCGCCCCCTACAGATTCGGCTAGGTATACAGCCACGCTAAAATATCAAGGTGAAAGTCATCATAGCTCGCGTAGTATAGATCCAGCTCCCAACCCAACTTTGAGAATAGATTAACAGTGATATTTTTTTTATCGCCCGATAAGAGTCTCAAGTTAACGCAGCATGTTAATGCAGATAAAGGCCCACCACTAATATATATATATATATTAGTGCTGTCAACTTTAACGCGTTAACGCATGCGATTAATTTTTGTCTGGTTTAACGCATCAAAATATTTAACGCAATTAACGCAGCATCAGTATTTTCTGCCATCCGTTGGCTAGTTTTACATTATATGATCACGCTCTTATTCATTTAAATGCTTTTAAACATTTCAAGCGCGGCAAGACAAAAGAGAATGCGCTGTCTGTGAATGCCCTTATGTGACACATACACACGTACACACACACACACACACACACAATGCATAGACAGGGCGCCAGAATCCAGTTCTCTTAAGCGCTTGAACTAACAATAAACATCCCAAAGTGCCAGTTTTGTCGATTATCCTCATAAGAGCAATCTTAAATGATTTATATAAAGTCTGAAATGAACAAAAAGAGTTGTGAGAGAATGAGGCGAGATCAGACAGTATATAAACGGTGAGATCCGCGTGTCTGTCTGCTCTTAAAGGGACAGCAGCCAATAAAGCTTCCTGTCAGTAAAGGTAAAGAACAAAGGGAACAGAGAAAATGACTCGCTGCTCTTGACTAAATAACTTTTGTAGCTTTAATAAGGATTAACTATTTAATTTATAGTTTATGCAGTGCAGACTGCATATAACTTTGATAACTTTATTAAATTTCTGTACATTTCCTAACTGTTAAGACAGGAAGGGCAGGAGTAAACATGACATTTATTATGGGTTTATGTTAGCATTGTTTTAAGTTTACTTAAATTAAAAACTGTTATATTTTTGAAGCCTAATAATAAATGTAAAAAAAAAAAAAATCAGTAGCTGTATTAATATCAGTAATACTGGCCTTCATTCATAAAAAGATGTCATTTAAACAAGTATTTTAACTGTGAAATTATTACATTTTTTGTTTTGTTTTTTTTCCTTCTTGAAATACTGCAAATGGCCTTCAGAGAATTAATGTGGTCTAGTCGTGGAAACAAATTATTAATTCATTGCTATGGCTTCTCTCTCTCTCTTATTTTTTTTTTTGGTCATTTTGTAAATCCACAAACTGCTCATTCTCTTTCATAATATAAGAGTAGCCAACACATTCTTCAACATTTCCCCTTTTGTCTTTCACAGTAGAAAGTTTGGAATGACATGCAGTTGTGTAAAGTTGTCTGCTTTTAGATTTTGTGTGAGCGATCACTGTAAATATTTTGGTACATGTTTCTGTTTGTAGAGACTCTCTCTGGAGGTCTTGACTAACTTTTATAGTTGTGTCTTGTGAAACTGGCAGTGGGGTTGCTGTGTCCTGGTGTCCTGAATGTGTTCTCTTCCTGTTTTTAGCCAACACTTGACCATTATCCACTGTAATGACGGGAATGCTGTTTGTATGTGTTTCCTTTGCTTGCGGCTGCTGTGTTAACCCTCCTCTTCCCTGTTCCCTCTCTCCCTGCACCAGGCCCGGCTCACCTCCTGTTCATCCACTTGTAGTGTCACAGAGGTACAGCATGTTTTACTCCACGCCGTCCATCACCCTGCGACTAACCACGCCCCTCTCAGAGACTCGGCCAATCATTGCTCACACACCTCACATGTGCACAGCTCATCCATGTACAGCAAGTCTGTCTCATCGGTGCATTTGTTTAACCCCAAAGAGCCTTGTAGCTTGTTTTGTGTTTGTGTGTGTCTTTTAATTCATTCGTTTTTCATCAATTCTGAACTTTTCTGTCCTAAATAAGGATGAAGTGACACAAAATCATTGATCTGATAAATGCATAGCATCATACAGTACAGTATGTGCAGTATTTTTCATAATTGATGTTAACGTTTAAAGCTGCTGTAAGCAATATTTTGAATACTCCATTGGCCCAAAATCAACTAGAAATAGTGTGAATAATAATAATAATATTAATAATATTAATACATATTTTATAATTAGAAATGATAATGGAAACATTTATTATATTAAAATAAATGTAAACTCCAATAATATAATAAGTTGTTATTATTATTATTATTTCTTATTATTCTAAAAGTTGATTCTCATTATTGTAATAGTTTTTTTTTTATTCATATAGCTAACAAATGCTATCATGATTCATAAATACTGTTCATTTTACAACTTTTATAGATGATATAATACCATTTAAATGATACTCATAATTCTTCAAATTACATTAACAAATACTTATTTTTGTTGAAAATATAATGAAAATATTTCTTTTTAATTATTTTTTTTTTTTGAGTGAAATCAAGAGCTGTTCCTGAAAGGGTTGATCAGATTCTCACTTAGAACAAGTGTTTGAAGGGATGGACGATGGTGGCAGAAGTTAGCATGATGGCTAAATTGCTTACAGCAGCTTTAATGACCACCTAACTCAATCTTGTTCCTCAAGACATTTATTTCTCATAAAATGGGCTTTTTTGCAACACTTCCAATTTCATAAAGTTGGAGGGGTTGTAAAAATGAGCTTTGATACAATCCCAAGTTCTCATTATCCACAGAAGCCTCCTTCGTTCTTGGAAATCAGGTGAAAGGTCAGCGTAACACACAGAGACACGCTGCAGCTGCTTTGCTCCTCTTTGGTTGCGTAGTAGTAGTGGGGTTATGTTGCTGTTATGACTTCGCTTGATTCCCCTTCATATTTTTCATATCAGTGTTAGATGATCCTTAGAGTGTGTGTTTGTGACAGTGTATATTGTGGAGTGTGTGTATTTGTTGACGGGGAAGGCTGTATCAGGTGAGTTACTGTCCTGTGGCTTCCTCCAGGCCTCACGGAGAGAGTTCAGGGCTCACCTGGATGAGGTCATCACGCTCAAGTCAAGGTACTCTACCTTGGACCAGGTAAACAGATTAATCTTCACATAAATCAACACTCAGTTAATCACACAAACAAACATGCACTAAAGTCTTCCCTCAGAGTGTTGCACGCGGCCCTCTGCCTATTAATTTAGCATCAGGCCAGTTTGTTTTGTGATAGCTTTATCTTCGTGTCTTAAACAATCTCTGTATCTCTCTCTAGCTCTGTTTCAAAACCTTGTCAGCTGCCTTGTTGTCTATAAAGTACAGAAGTGACTTTTCTAGCGCTTTGACTCAAATACATTTTTTTGATTACATAAAAAAAAAAGTTCAATACCTTTTGGTATTAAATATATTTAGAATAAAAAAATTTCAACAACGTTAAATTGATTTTCCCCCAAGAATATGTTGCAGTACATTTTGTGTGCCGCATTCTCCCTTCTTATAGTTTGGCCAAATTAAGTTATATTAGAAGGCAACATAATTATATATAACTCTTTTATTTAATCTTATATGCAAATTTAATTCAGTTTTTTGTTTTCTTTCCTTAAAAACAGTGAACCCATAAAGGTTGTATAATATAATATAATATTTACATTTTTATTTAGTTTCATGTTTTATATATATATATATATATACACACACACACACATATTAACTTGATACTAATATACTACTGTTTTTTTTATTAAAACAAGGTTTATTTTACTTTAATGCATTCAGTTTTACTGCATTCATTACTTTCCTTGGGAAAAATGCTCATTGTACAGTGAGGTTAGTGTTAAATAAAACATGAATATTTAATTAATCTTAATATTTAAAACATCTTATGATATTTTAATATACATTTTAACTTAATAATACAATACATTTCAGATTTAAGCAAGTTCAACATTTTATATTAATCAGGTTATCACGTTTATTGCAAAAAATTCTAATATCAACTAATATGATTTATAATTATTCACCATACCCTTTGGAACAGCTTTCGTGTTGAAAATGATTTGGTTTTGGTCACTAGGTTTTGGAAAAGAGCCTCCTTCTCCCCTCTTTCTCACTTTTTCTCTTCATCCCTCTTTCTGAGCTAATAAAATGGCTCACCAGCATTAAAGTTGTTAGTTCCCATACTTTCTTATCTGTCATTTCTGATTGGTTAATCACAGAGCAGAGTTCCTCTAATTGGGCTTGACACTCACTTGTTAATAATTCATTCCCCATTGCTGTTCCCCAATTACTCCATTCTCATTTCATTGGTCAGGGATTAACTCTCATCTGCCTGTATGCTGACACATGCTTCCTTATCCCTTTTGTGTGTGAGGACGTGTCTGTTTGTGAGCGTGTGTTTTCAGTCCACTGAGTTCTTTGGTCCGGCTCTGATTTAAAGAGACTTGACATCTCTGCATTGCTTTCATTGCCTCCGTCCATTCCTGCAACCCCTCCTGTGATCACTGGTTACCTCTCATCTACACTCTGAGTTCGTTCTGTCTGTTGTATGATGAAAGGAGATTAGATGTACAAATAGTAGGAGGGGAAGTATAAAAAGTGACAAGGATGTACAATTTTCCTTGCCTACTTACAGGACTGGGTAAAAAAAAAAAAGGGCTGGTTGACAGGACACTACCAGTTTTAGATCTGCGTGTTTGTGTGGTTGTTAAATCTAATGACAATGGTCTATTTTTATTTATTTATTTATTTTTGGGTTACATGCAATACTGGGTTTTAAAGATAACATTTTTTTTATTTTATTTTATTTTATTTATTGTTTATTTTATACCATTGTATACTGATTGAAAGAGTTTTAAAACAGTATCTAAAACATGGGCTGTGGCCCGATATTATATGCCTTTTAGCAGCAGTTTTTAGGTTTTCATTATTATTTATTTATTTTTTATGGTGAATCTAAATCGATGATACTCTAGAATCACCATTATTATAATCACAATATATAAACAGGACTATTTTTAGATTCAATTTAATCATAGTTAATCTTACAGCATTTTTTTGTAATTAACATGAATAATCGAAACATTTTGGATCACCTCTGTTTTATTTGATTTTAAATAATTTAAATAGTACATTTCAGTTTTAATGCACTCATTGCTTTTCTTATGGAAACCAATAAAACCGAAAACAGCTTTAAAGTACAATTAGGTAAATGCATTAATTGTCTTAAATTATTAATATTTAGAGTCTAATACTGAAATATGCATTTTAGCAGTATTTTGTTTTCTTCATTGTTCATTGATTTGCTATAAACCTATAGGTCTGTGGTTTAAATAATCTGGATGGATTTAAATAATAACTTTTAAATTATATGCAGGGCTTTAATGGATTCAGTAGTACAATTAAAAGAAAGAAAACAAGTGCAACTAACTGAAACTCACATTATGCCATTATTACATAATATTTATGCGGCATTAAATTAAGAATAATTAATATGTAAACCCTGATATTTGAATGTTTATCTTTTCATATGGTTTCTTTGTCCTTCATTCATTCATTCATTTACCCATATGTCCATTCCTCATGTGCAGTTCATTCAGTCCCCTCAGACCTTAAATGCAATAATGTAACATACAAACTCTTCCCTGCTCTGGTGGCCATTAGCACACTGACGTTTTTTTCCGGTGTCTTCTAAAACCTCACTGGAACAGAAATGCAGTATGTGGCGTGCGATTTAGCTAGCTGTGTCGAGTGACATTATGCCTCGCCGGACTCCTCTTCCTTGCTAACCCGTGCTACCTTCCTGGCTGGCCGGTATAACGCCCCCCCACCCCACCTCCCCAAACACATAGGACCGAATGACGCCCAGTCAGAACTCTCTTCACCTCTCAGTGCTCATTGTTTTCATTTCAGCTTGTCGTGTGTAAACCAAGCGAGCGCTGTCTCAGAAAGCCTTTAAAACTCATTTGGTTTTCTTTTTTGGTCACCCAAAGCTTCTGTCTGTTGTAAACCCTTTTGTTTCTGTTCATTGCCAAAGCTCCACTCTAGGCTGGAGGGGCTCAAAGATGATCGCAGGAACCATAGGACCTTCGACTCGCGAGTAACTATTCCCAACCCACGCAAAAAAAAAAAGAAAAAGGAGCTGCTTCCGTCCGCAAACTCTGCTTTGCGTCAGGAGTCCAAACTCCTTGCTTTACACTCTTGTTCTCTCTGCTCGTCTCTGATTCTTTCCTTCTCTCTCATTATCTTGTCTGTAGACGTCGCTCTTTCTAATGCTCTCTTTGTTTTATTAGCCGTTTGGTGTGTTGGAGTCTCTTGTGGACATTGAGTTCTGTTTCATAGATCTTTTTTTTTTCTCCTGTTTTTCTGATCCTTTTACGTTTTACCTCCATTTAGATGCAGTGTTTTATTGCTGTTTGCTGTATGTGAGCTGCGCCTCATCGTTTTCTTCCACTTCCTGTCCTTTCCTAACTCTCTGTCTTTCTTTGCTTTGTGTCGATCATTGATTTGTCGTGTTGGTGCTAGTCTGTTGTAACTGGATCGTGAGTAGAAAGGATTTGGGACTTGCTTGTGTGTCTCCCCCTATAGGCCAGGGGCATTGCGTCTCAGCACGAAGGACATATAAAGGGCTGTTTTTAATGCTTTCATGCAGTATATCAAAGACTTAATATCTATAAACTTCTGTCACTATAGCCTCAAGTCAATATGTATTTTTGCATGGAATTTGATTGCCCTCTCATACCATTACTCTTGGCCTAAGGGAACTCCATACTTTGATACTTTGTATTGGTAGATTCCACAGTTACAGCTGAATGTATAATCAAATTTGCTGTTATTATTATTATTATCTTAAAACATTCATGGCTCATTTGGAAAGAAATTCAGCTTAAAGGGTGTCAAAATTAAACTGGATTGGAGGGAATGCTTGAGTTGTGTTCCATAATATGGAGCTTCTAGCTGTTAAAGTCAACATGAAATCAGAATTGTCAGTATTTAGTCTATATATATATAATAAAATAAAATAATGAAATGTTTTATGATTTCAAATCCTTAATCCTAGGGGAAACACTGTATATAATATTCCCTTTTCATGATACAGTCAATTCATGATGGATAAAAGCAAGTTTTAAACAAACAAACAAACAAAAAAGGAGTATTTTTAAAGTTTTCACAAGTTAAGCAATATTATTTTGTAAGGAACACTATTTCGATATGAAACACCTTAATTTTTCTTTCTAAATGAATATTCATTCTGCGATACATCACATTACAGCATAAAAGATTTTCACGTTGACTTTAATATCTATTATATCTGGAATCGGGTTGTTTTGGATGCTAGAATACCATGACACAACACTTTCCAGATTGCTACAGCATTTTGTCAAGACCTTGATGATAATGATAATAATGGCAGTAAGACTGAAAATGTTGTTTTCAGTTTGTTTGTTTTCAAGCTAGTTTCTTTTGGTTGTTTTGTCTGAATGTGTAGATGATCATCTGGATCTTTATGAATCCTGTCAGTGGAATGCTAACTCTCCTGGATGGAGGATGGGGCTCCTTTTGTGCTCTAATTCATGTCTTTTTGTCTTTCTTTTCCCAATTCCTTTCTCTCCCCTTCCTCATTCCCTCTCATTCTGTCTCTCTCTCTATATCTGTAGGTGCAGTCACGATGCAGCAGCAAGGAGAACATCCTGAGAGCAAGTGGGTGACCGATTGTGCATAAACGGGATGATTGTGCGTGTGTGTGTCTTAAGAGCGCATTTAAATTCTCACTCTTTGTCTCAGGTCACAGTGCAGTGGATATCACCAAAGTAGCTAGGAGACACCGCATGTCCCCATTTCCCCTCACTTCTATGGACAAGGCCTTCATCACTGTGCTGGAGATGACTCCTGTCCTGGGTACAGAAATCATCAACTACAGAGGTAAGACCCATGCTTGCTCATACCAACCTAAACTAGACCAATGGCCTGTTTGCACAAAGGTAAACCACGTGAACAGACTAGGGATGTCAAAGGGATGTCAAAGGTACTTGATGATAAATGTTAAATATAATCAAAGCACTTTTTTAAAATATTTTAAAAAGCACACAGACTGAAGTAGTTTAAGTCTTTGGTTATTTTAATTGTGATGATTTTGGCGTACATTTAACAAAAACCCACCAATTCACTATGTCAACAAATTAGGATATGGTGACATGCCAATCATCTAATCAACTCAAAACACCTGCAAAGGTTTCCAGAGTCTTCAAAAAGGTCTTTCAATTTGGTTCACTAGGCTACACAATCATGGAGAAGACTGCTGATCTGACAGTTGTCCAGAAGACAATCACTGACACCCTTTACAAGGAGGGTAAGCCACAAACATTAATTGCCAAAGAAGCTGGCTGTTCAAAGAGTGCTGTATCCAAGTATGTTAACAGAATGTTGAGTGGAAGGAAAAAGTGTGGAAGAAAAAGATGCACAACCAACCGAGAGAACCACAGCCTTATGAAGATTGTCAAGCAAAATCGGTTCAAGAATTTGAGTGAACTCCACAAGGAATGGACTGAGGCTGGGCTCAAGGCATACCGACATGTCAAGACATTTGGCTACCGTTGTCATATTCCTCTTGTTAAGCCACTCCTGAACCACAGACAATGTCAGAGGCGTCTCACCTGGGCTAAGGAGAGGAAGAACTGGACTGTTGCCCAGTGGTCCAAAGTCCTCTTTTCAGATGAGAGCAAGTTTTGTATTTAATTTGGAAACCAAGGTCCTAGAGTCTGGAGGAAGGGTGGAGAAGCTCATAGTCCAAGTTGCTTGAAGTCCAGTGTTAAGTTTCCACAGTCTGTGATGATTTGGGGTGCAATGTTATCTGTTGGTGTTGGTCCATTGTGTTTTTTGAAAACCAAAATCACTGCACCCGTTTACCAAGAAATATTCGAGCACGAGGATTTGACACCTGTCCACACTGCCAAAAGCAACAAAAGTTGGTGAAATTACCATGGTGTTGGTGTGCTTGACTGACCAGCAAACTCACCATACCTGACCCCCATAAAGAATCTATGAGGTATTGTCAAGAGGAAAATTAGAAACAAGAGACCAAAAAATGCAGATGAGCTGAAGGCCACTGTCAAAGAAACCTGGGCTTCCATACCACCTCAGCAGTGCCACAAACTGATCACCTCCATGCCACGCTGATTTGAGGCAGTAATTAAAGCAAAAGGAGCCCCTACCAAGTATTGAGTACATGTACAGTAAATGAACATACTTTCCAGAATAACAAAAATACAAACAAAATACAAAATAAAAAATATTTTTTTATTGGTCTTATGAAGTATTCTAATTTTTTGGCATAGTGAATTGGTGGGTTTTTGTTAAATGTGAGCACAAATCACCACAATTAATTGAACCAAAGACTTAAACTACTTCAATCTGTGTGTATTGAATTAATTTAATACACAAGTTTCACAATTTGAGTTGAATTACTGAAATAAATGAACTTTTTCATGACATTCGAATTTATTGAGATACACCGGTATTAACAAGAATCTGTTCATGGCTGAATAACTTTAGTAGCTTTAATAAGTCTTCTACAATCAAACATGAACATAATCAGTATTATTGTATTACATTTAAAAATCATTCTATGAACATTATTTATATTTTTCTCTGAAAAAAGACAGATTGCCTTAAAATTTATACGGCATCCAGTAAAAATGAATAAGTACCAGAATTAAAAAAATTAAAAACTAAAAAATCATAGCAATACAGTTTTTGATAACTCTGAATGGAGGAGTTCAGAGAGTTGAATCATACATGTTTTTAGGATTAAAAATGGATACTCATTCAGACTTGTGAATGGGCCTTAAAGGGATAATTCACCCAAAAATCAGCATTACTGTCATTTATTCATGCTTATGTTCTTACAAATCTATATGACTTTCTTTCTTCCTTCTCGCCGCTCCTTTCCATACCAAAAAAAGAAGAAGAAAAAACATAAAACACCATAAAAATACTCCATGTGACTACTTGTGAAGAACATAGTGAATAATATTTTGATATAGGGACATACAAGAAATTCTATCATGAATAACGTGTTTTGTTCTATATGGAAGGAATGTCATATGGGTTTTGAAAGACACAAGGATGAGTGAATGATGTTTTTTTTGTGAACTATCCTTTTAACATGAAGTAGTGTCCTTCTGATGGTACCAAAATGAGTTTTCATTGGCTGTTGGACTGTGGTATATATAGGCCAGTAAGTGCTGAAGGCATATAGTCACCAAGCTCTTTGCTTTGCTGACTTTCAGCTTTTGATTTTTTTCATCTTCCATGCCTGTAGCTCCTCATCAGTCACACATCTGTTTGTTGTTTCTTTCACCCCATCGTCTTTCCATCTTTCTAGCTTTAATCTTGTCTCTCGTTCCATCTGGCCATCTTCTGTTGTTTTTTAACTCGCTGAGTTCTCTGACGCTTTGATGCCATTTTGATCATCTGAAGACAGATCCTGTGGTCAGTTTCGAACCATAAAGGCCTTCTTTTTGAATTTCGGGAAAAGCACCGGAAGATATTCAGTTACTCGTAGTTGCTCAATCCACATGAACATCAGGGGCAGTCCAGTTCCATGGGCTAGATTACATTCCATAGTTTTTTATTTACTTTATAGTCGGCACTCTGACACAGCCCATGCTATTTTTTGGGTGGCTCTTCTTTGGTTTTTCATGGCCATCACTAATTTAGGGCAGCCACCCTTGCATGTAGATGTGAATTGTGCCACCAAGACGCAGGCTGTGAGTTGGGCATTAATTTCAGTCCATGTGGTGGGGGATAGCGGGGTTGCCCATGTAGTAGTTAAATATGCCCAATGCATCTGGCAGGGCCCAATGCAGGTGACTTGGCCCCTCCAGCACGAAAAGGCACCTGGCGCCAGAGTGGCTCAAGTTGGCGGAAACTTCCTCTCTGCACTGGCGCCGAAGCAAAGGCAGAGAGGAGAGCCCTGGCCAGTGCCACCCACACCCCAAAGTATTACACAGGTCAGTGTGCACCATTACCAGGCACCTTCATGTCCAGCGCACATCTTTGAGCATGTCCAATGCTCATTTGGCCCCAGTAATGTGTGGAATACTCATCCATGCCACAGCGCCATTTCATCTCCAGACCAGCAGGGGGCGATTGAGAGTTGCTTGCAACCATTGACAAAAGGGCGGAAATAGAACCTCATGTTAAGGACTGATATAAGTATGGCTGAATCACAGTTTGTGTAAAGTCAATTAAGAAAAGTTGAAAAATTGTAGATGCCGATTGTAGGCGAGTACAACATTTGGACCAAATTTGCATCTTGATATTGAATTAGTGAACCATTGCAAACAAATCATTCAATGATCCATCCAATTATATATATATATATATATATATATATATATATATATATATATATTTACACAACAAACTATTACGGAAAGTATGTCGAATTGGGATTCAGCTTATAATAGACAAGTGATTCACTGGAATCTTTTGTTTTCCTTGAGCTTGTTCCACTGATTTGAACATGTCATGGTTGTCATTGATAGTCAAAGAACAGAATCATGTTTCATGTTTGGCTGTATCCATGTGGTTTATCTATGGAGAATGGCCTAGTTTGCCATTCCAGATCATTTGCCCAGGACTGCTGCTATGAAAGCCAGTAAATTAATAAATCGTGATGCGTGTTGCAATGGTTAGAGATTTCAGTGAGCTACAATAGCATACAAAAACCAACAAAAACTCCAAACTTAAAGCAAACATTCAATACGCAAGCTTTTCCGGCATAACCTCCTTTCACAAAACTCACCAGCACCTCAAACATTGTGCATTTAATCTATCAGTAACCATGTGCAGAGCTTCACTGTTTCCTGACAGATAAAAATGATAGATTTTCAGCTCAGCACGAGCGCAAGGAGGGCAGGTCCAGATCAGCGTAAATTGAGGAAATATCCTCACCCAGCCAAGTAATGTCACTCATAAATTTTTGAAATGCGTTGTTCATACAACAAGATGGGTGTAAGTTATAAGCAGCTGTCTGTTTTAAAACCCCTCTCTGTCACCTCGGTTAATAAAATGAATTTAAAATGTATAAATGGTCTCAGCCTTGGAGAAGATTGGCCATTTAAAGTATGCTGAGGTGGAACTGTCTGCCCTGCTGAATGTTGATGTACAACTAAGAGTTTCTCATAGACCAATATAAATGACCAATAACTAATACTGCAGGTTTGCGGATAATGCTGTAATACTTATCATTCACATTTTTTTGTCTCTTGTGCTCATCGAGGCTGAATTTATTTGATCAAAAATACAGTAAAATTTGTAATACAGTAAAATATTATTGTAGTGTAAAATTTAAATTTTAAAATATTTATTTAAATATTAATTCTTATTCAGTCTTCAGATCCTTCAGTAATCATTCTAATATGCCGATTTAGTGATCAAGAATAATGTCTTATTAATATCAACATGAAAACATTTGTGCTGCTTAATGTTTTTGCAAAAACTGTGGTGTATATTTTTTCAGGATTCTTTGATAAAAAGGTAGCGTATAATTTGCAGACATGATAGCTTATTCTTCAGTTAGAGAAACATTTATGTCCTTTTTTTGTAGAGGCTTAAAAGGCAATTAATTGTTCTAATTTAAAATATATTTTATGACATCTTTACAATTATTTTTTTTTATACAATACAATATTTAAAAAAAAAAAAAAAAAAAATTGTAGTGTACTTTTTGGGGGGGGTTTCAGAGTTTTAAAATATGGAAACATTTAAAAAAAAAATCCCGTTAAAACATATCAAATTCTCATATTATTTTTTCACATTTATAATTTTTGTTTTTTTCCCCAATATGTTTGTTTATTTTACCTTTCACCTTTTACCTTATGAGTTTAAAATGAATCGAGTGCTAGGTAACGTAAAAATGACATCACCTTTAGAATTAGTTTTAGGTACCCTGTTTTAGCATTCATTTCAGACGACAGCATTTGGTATGGACTTCAGTCTTACATGTGGTCTCTTTACAGGCCTGTGCTCGGCTCTGTTGAGTAGATCTGAGCTTGTTTTATTGTAGCTGCAGGGAATCGTTGCAGTTTCACGGTGACTAGGTTGTCAGCGTTCTGTGATGTGCGTTTGTGTACTCATCTCTGTGTGTAGATAACACCGTACCCATCTGTTTGATCTCCCAGTCCAGACACTCGCTATATTTAGAGCCTCGTCAGATGTGTTGTTTTAGAGAAATACGTTTTTTCTAATCACCCTCCAACCGAGGAGAGGCCTCATTAGCATCAGCTTGTTCTCTCTCTCTCATTCTCATGCTGTATCTCTACAAGAGCGCCTTTGCACTCTCTCGTTCTTTTCTTTTTCTATCTCTCTCGCTTTCCTTCTGGCTCTCCCTTATTCTTTATTCCTTCCCCTCTTTCTCTCTCTCTTCTGTCTGTCATCTCTCTTTTCTCTTTTTCTTTTCATGTGTGGGAGGGCGCTTGTTGCTCCCACAAGAGATCTCAGACTTTGTGTGTGAGTGTATATGTGTGTTCACATTACACTGTGTGTTTGGTGCTCATCTGTGTTTCAGGGCACACTCTTATCCACCTTTCCTACCCCTTTATTTAGACTATGCAAATTCCTACATTTTGGTATGAATGTATGAAATGTTCGAATTTTTACCAGTGATGTATGCTCTTTATAAATAATATGAATACATTCCTGGACATACTGCATTGTTCAAAACAGATTGGATGTTCTAGATAAAGAAAATAACTTTTGATAAACTAAACAGACAATCAAAGATAGATCAAAATTATAAGATCTTTTTTATGGGTTGTCTTTTTGTAGCAGTGATAGCTACATAACACAAAGAAAATAAATTTGTAGTAACTTGTGCCAATATGTTAGCAGGTTTGTCAGTTAGTTACTACTTTAAGCAAATTTAGAAGCTTCACATTAGTTTTCTGCAAAGCCTCTAGGTGTAAAAACCACTAAGATTTAAATTCCTAAAGAAATAGGATGGCCTTTGACAAGTGAGAATGTTGTTTTGTGCTTCGATATGACAGGTTTTTAAGCAAGGTTTTTATGCTAACTTTTAAGCATCTTGTTAGCTAGTGTTGTTGTATTGTGTTATTTTAGCAAAATCGTCTGCTGAAATCTATTGCAGATATAGATATTCATATAGTAGGCCTACATGCATATAACCACGGTTGCAGACAATTACAATATGAAGGACAGCTTACTTTTAGTGGCCTATAGAAACAGATGCTACTGAGGCAGAGCTGGTTAGCGTGATATAATTCACCGATAAAATGGCTTTTCCCCAATTACAGAAAAGTGAAAAAAATGCTTCGAAATTTTTTTTTTAAGGAAAAGGGATGTTATTTCACTCTTTAAGAGTGTCAGAATTTGTTATGGGTGATATCATTTTCTACAGATAATGGTGTATTAATTTGCTTCTGTGTAGTAACTTGAATGCAAGGTTAGCAGGCTTTTTAGTTAGCGGTATGCTAATATACCTTACACACATAGAACACTTTCGATTTTGATTGTATAATATATATGATTAACGTTGTTTGTGATATTTTATTAGTTAAGATAATGTATAGCTTCACCTGTATCATCTCCTCCATCGCTTCTCTCGTTCTTACATTCCTCTTTTAATGTTGTATGGATGCATGAGTGCATTTGCTTTGTCATATAGCTTTTGCTAGCACATGACCTCTTTTTGACTTTTACACAGAGTTTAACTTGTTTATTGTATTGATGATTGTGTTTATCAGACTTTTTCCCTGTCCTTTTTCTGTGTTTGTAGATGGAATGGGTCGAGTTCTGGCTCAGGACGTCTATGCCAAAGACAACCTGCCTCCTTTTCCTGCATCAGTTAAAGATGGCTACGCTGTTCGAGGTGAATACTAATTACTGCAAAATTACTCACTTTGCTTACCACTCGTCTACCACTTTTACACCAAAATGGTGCAGTTTTCTTGCTGAAACCGTGCCTGGCTTGGAAATTTTGTTCTGAATTTAAGAGTAGAGAAATCACATAACTGATTAACAGTATAACCTTCCCATAAACATACATTTGCACATTACGGTTTTTGTTTACAAATCTTAAGGCTAGCTCACACTTCTCCAACAAATGAAACGAACACAAATATTTAGAAAACATTTAACATCAATTATAATTTAAGTCTAATAAATAAGCTGAATTTTCACGAGATAATTCAGAAATTATTCTAATATGCCGATTTGCTGGTCAAGAAACATTTCTTATTATCAGTGTTGAAAACAGTTTTGCTGCTTAATATTTTTACACAAACCATGAAACCTTTTTCCAGTATTCTTTGTATAGACAGTTAAAAAGAACAGTGTAATGGCCGGACTAAGACAAGCGTTGTAGATCCAAGTGCAAGCTTTTATTAAAACACACCATGGTCAAAACAGGCAAAGACCAAACACCAGCAAACAGGAATATCCAAGAGCAAAACAGAATCGTAATCCAGAAACGTGCAATGGTCAGGGTAGGCAGCAACACATTCACAAAACACAAGGCAATGGTCCAAGCTCAAAATCCAAATGGGCATTCCAAAGTAACAAAACAAGACAAAGAAAGCATGGCAATACTTCGCAAGTTCTGTTTGGCATGGCCATGTTTATATGGCTGCCAAACAGGAAGTAACCATAGAGCAAGCAGAGTCGTAAACAGTGCAGAGGTGAGGGAGCTGGCTAGACATTACAAACAGCTTTTATTTGAAATAGAAGTTTGCATTAGTAGCATTGCACATATTTTACTCTCACTCTTAATCAATTTAATGCAACCTTTCTGAATAAAAGAAGTCATTAATTTGATTTTTAAATCATTTTAAACAAAGAAAAAATATTATTTCTATTTAATGCTTGCTCATATTGAGCTTAACAAGATACAACAACCTTATTTTTAACTATAACTATTGTGATCACATTCATCGAAATTGTAAACCCTTTGAAAATGACAAAATTAGTTTCTCTTTTTACTGTTTTTCAGCTGCTGATGGTCCTGGTGATCGCTTCATCATTGGAGAGTCTCAGGCAGGGGAGCAGGTCAGTTAAACTCACAAAAATTAGAACTGGTCTTCTTTCACTGTTGTGCCTTGAAAACCTGACATGAACATAGTCTCTCCCTCAAACACATACAAGCCAAATGCCTGCTTTTGCACTGGCACCTTGTGTCTGCAGGAGGCTTGTGTGCTCAGATGGCAAGAAACTCAGACTCAGTGAACATGTTTAATGAGTGCATCACACACACACACACACACACACACACAGAGAGAGAGAGAGAGAGAAAGAGGGGGAGATTCCCGTGGGCTGTGTGCAGCAGAGTGCAGGCCAGCACTCCAGTGCTCATGGCTGACGTCCATACAGTGCTCTGTCTGGAGAGTGTGTTTGCATTCGAGTCATGGCTCATTCTGTTGTTTTCTCAGCTAATGCCATATGACTCTGTTACAAATAATAATGTATATGTATATGACAGTTTGTAGGAAAAGTAACGATTCAACCCAGTATCAGAAGGATGCAAGTGTAGTATTGCTTTCACACCACAAAGATCTTTTTCTGTCTGTAGCCCACTCTCACAGTTATGCCAGGCCAAGTGATGAGGGTGACGACAGGTGCTCCTATCCCATGTGGTGCAGATGCTGTAGTGCAAGTAGAAGACACAGAACTGCTACGAGAGTCTGAAGACGTAAGTATATCATATTCCTAACTGCAAACTATTTTAATGAAGAAAAAAAAAACTTAGATTTCTAATAAATAACTTTAACTAACTTGAAACCACCCACATCTTTAAAAGAACAAAATATGTTTTATAAATAATTTTTTCCTTTGAGGATGCTCCCAATTTTGTTAGTTTTAGCAAGCTTTCCGCAAAACAATTTTCATGTATTTTGTCCCAAATGTGTAACTTGCATAGTTCAGTTAAGGCAGTTAAAAAGAAAAATAACCAACTATATTTAAAATTTAGAGAACAACACAAGGATTTTATGAATGCATAATTTCTATAAATTATACAGCACTATTTATTGCAATAGTATTTTTGTATGATTCTCATATGGATGAAAACACCACACAAACTTGCTTCTAAACAGTGTCTAGCAACTTCTCTTATAAAAAAAGTCCAGTATTGTTCATACAGGTTGTTTGTACATGTCTCAGTCTGGTTGGTTATGAATTACAGGGTACAGAGGAGTTAGAGGTGAGGATCCTGGTTCAGGCTCGTCCAGGACAGGATATCAGGTGAGTGGGATTGAAGTTTATTTCCTCAAAAAATGCCATAGACTGACCATGTATTTCTTTTTATATCATTAATGTGTTTTTTCATCTCTCTTATGCTTACCATCTTATGCTTTTTATCTTATCAAAAATACAATTTACTATTGTGAATATTATTACAATTCAAAATAACTGTTTTCTATTTTAATGTATTTTAAAATGTAATTTATTTCTTTGATGGTAATGCTAAATTGTCAGCAGCCATTACTTCAGTCTTCCGTTTCACATGATCCTTCAGAAATCATTCTAATATGCAGATTTAATGCTCAATAAATATTTCTTATTATCATCAATTTTGAAAACAGTTGTGTTGCTTATTATTTTTCAGTTAATTTCAGTGTTTTGTGCTGCCACTTGTATTCAGTTCAATGCATCCTTGCTAAATAAATGTATTCAGTGTACAAAAGTGCATTTACATGTATCATGTCATGATACTTATTGATGTGAACAAGCATTTCACCTTTTTCACAAGGAATTAATCAGTCTCTGAGTAATAAAAACTGGTATTATTATACACAGGCCTATAGGACATGATATCAAGCGTGGAGAGTGTGTTCTGGCTAAGGGCACTCACATGGGTCCATCTGAGATCGGCCTCCTGGCCACTGTAGGAGTCACAGAGGTGGAGGTGCAGAAGTTCCCAGTTGTAGCAGTCATGTCCACCGGCAATGAGGTAGGACTTGTTTTTGTGTCACTTTGTTACTTTCTTTTGCCCATGGTAATTTAAAACATTTTTGACTGTGTTCATGTGTGTTTATGTACGCAGTTGTTAAACCCTGAGGATGACCTTCACCCTGGCAAGATCAGGGACAGTAACCGATCCACACTGTTGGCCACCATTCAGGAACATGGCTATCCCACCATCAACCTCGGCATCATCGGAGACAAGTCAGCATTCCTTCTTTACGACCCCCCCCCCCCACACACACACACACAGACACACACAGAGTCAGCTCTGCACATGTCTAAATCTTTCCAACTTCAGCACTCCTCTGAAACACCAGCTCTTATATTAGAATCAATACAAGATCATACAACTTCTCAGCAGAATTTACTGAAAGACAGCATTTCCTGTAGAGCTCTGAAGTATTTTTCCACCTTTTTTATGTGCATACATATACTGTATGGATGTATAAATGTATAATATTTATAAGGGGCATGCATTAAAAGCAAATACCTAAACCTAAAGTAGGTTAATAATAAGAAGTCAGTGATAAGTAATTAAAAAACAAAATAAATATGTATTGTTTCTTTTTCTGCATTCAAATGAAATAACTTTAAGGTTTTTCTTGAAGTCAGTAATGCTTTTTTGTGCTGTCCTCAATTTTGTGGATATGAAATATTGAGTAAATGATTTAATACATTTAGTATTAATATAAAATATAACAATATATTGTGTATTTTGAAATAATTATTTATATTTCAATAATATAATATAATATTACATCCAAAAGTTTAAGGTTGGTAAAAAAAGTAATGTTTTTAAAACGATGTATCTAGCACTCATCAACGCTGCATTTATTTGAAATATTATTGTAATTTAAAATAACCATTTTCTGTTTTAATATATTTAAAAAAAAATATTTATTCCTGTGATAGCAAAGCTGAATTTTTTTCCCCAGGAAAAATTGAATGTTTAAAAGAACAGAATTTATTTGAATTATAAATCTTTAATAAAAATGTAACGCTGCATTTATTTGAAATATTATTGTAATTTAAAATAACCATTTTCTGTTTTAATATATTTAAAAAAAAATATTTATTCCTGTGATAGCAAAGCTGAATTTTTTTCCCCAGGAAAAATTGAATGTTTAAAAGAACAGAATTTATTTGAATTATAAATCTTTTATAAAAATGTAAAAGCCTTGACTTTTAATCAGTTGAATGTGACATTGATGAATAAAAATATTAAATGCAGGTTATTGCCTATATTACATTTGCATAGTACAAGCAAACATTTGACACTTTTTACTTCACCAATATGCAAATAATAGATATAACAAACAAAAAAATTACGTCATTAATTTGGCATGATCATGTTTTGTAACCCCCTGCAGCCCAGACGACCTGCTGAGCGCCCTGAACGAGGGCATTAGTCGTGCTGACGTCATCATCACCTCCGGGGGCGTGTCCATGGGTGAGAAGGTCAGTTGATTGGAGTTGTCTGGAAGTGCTGTAGTCTAATGAAAGGCCACGTGCTTGAAATGTCCGAGCTTCTCAATACAGGAATGTGGCCTCACAGATCAGTCTGCTTTATGTCAAAAAGAGGATTCCATTGGTTCACCCAGAGAGCACAAGATCTCAGAGCAAAACTCTTTTTAAGAGCTTATGCCGCAGGTCAATGTATGTTTTACTGCCATCTAGTGTTTCTGCTTGTTTCTTGTCACAAGGCAGCATTTGTTAACCTGACCTTTTATTTTGGGTCTTTGCCCAGGCAGCAGTGCACTGACCGCCTCTTGCACTTGATTTTCTGCTCTATTAATTAAAGCCCTTTAATTACCCGATGCTTCACTTCACCAGACGCGGATAGATGTTGTTGTCCTACATGAGTGGAGAAACGCAAACACTCATTTTAACGTCTCTGTGTGTGTGTGTGTGTGTGTTTTTTCAGGACTATCTGAAGCAAGTGCTTGATATAGACCTCCATGCCCAGATCCACTTCGGTCGAGTGTTTATGAAGCCGGGGTGAGTGATGGAAGCAGTCTTAATCATGCAGAGCCAGACTTGCGTAAAGTCTGGATGGGGCGGCACTGGCGTGAGGGGAGGGCTTTGGTGGTTGGATTGAGGATATCTTGTTTTCTTGTCAACAAACTGCCTTAAAAGTCTTTCACGGATTTAATGCCATGACCTAAAAAATTTTGACAATGCCAAAATATTGATAAGAACCAAGTGCATCCTGACCCCCAAAAGTTGCAAAGTACCACGCCAATCATTTTTCCTCAGCTTTTGACTTTTTTGTGTCCAGTATCCATCGGATGGTTTGTGAACATAGGTATCTGATTCAACTAAGACAAAGCAATATAGACAGAAAAAAGCTAAATATTATTGTTTCAGCGCTAATTAAGTATTAATTATTTACTACTATAGTATTTATGAATATGAATATATTGTTTCCATTAATTTTAGTCATTTTGTAATTTGCTTTTTTCAGTTATATTTTTATATTTTTGCCTTATTTTTATTTATTTTTTATTTTTTTGTACAGCATTTCATATTATATTGATATTTTATTCCAGCTTTATTTCAATCAACCAAAAATATTTTTTGTTAACGATTACAGCACTGGCTTAAAATAGATACAGTGGTACATTAGTTGTAGCTTTTATTTTGACATGGGAACTCGCTTAAAGAAAAATATTTTTTTTTAGAAATTTCATCATATGTTAATGTAAAAAAGATATTGTGTAATATCACTTGTGTTTGTTTGTTTGCATTTTTATTGTTTTTGCAATGAAAATAGCCTAAGATGCTGGCATGGCATTAAATAAAAATATACTACAACTACTTATTTCAACATGGCTCTCTGGAATTCTTGATTCTGATTGGTCAGTTGTGGCATTGATCCGTCATTTTTGAATAATCAATGCTCAATTGGGTAATTAGGTACAAGCAACCAATGACTTTATATATCTTGTAATACTCCTGCAACAATATTACAGTATTAAAACTGAAGTCCTTGTATAAAACAAGAGCGCATGAGTCTGCACTGACACAATAGACTTGAAATTGACGTACCCAGATGAGCGGTTTGATATAAAGCAGTGCCCATATGACAGAAAATATTTGGAAATGTCTGACTGCTTAATGCTGTGATTGACCGACCAATCAAGAATCAAGTATTCCAGAGAGCTTTGTAACAATTTGTTATAACAACTGGCTGACTGTATATTATCACTCACATATTATTCTGGTTAGGGCATCTGTTTAAAAATTATTTCGGTTGTTGCTGGTATATAGAATATCGATGCTTTATTCTGTTTCTATTTTAGTTTGCCTACTACGTTTGCCACATTAGACACTGACGGTGCCAGAAAGCTGATCTTCGCCCTTCCAGGTACAATATGCTACGTATTTGACATAGTAAGTGTGTATGTAAACAAACGGAGAAGTTTTGACGGGAAGAGTGTCTCAGAGTTGGAACTCTTTTGAATTTACACAAATGAAATCGCATACATACACAAACCCATGTGACCGAGTTTCCTCTTTCTCCCACATACTGTATGTATTGTACTACTTACAGTACAACAGCTTCTTCTTTAGTCTTGCTATTTACATAAACTTACATCTATATATCTATATAGTACTATCTCCAAACTAAATGGTCCCTTGTCCATAAAACTGAAACAGCCCACGGTTGCCCACCTGTGTACCTTTCTGCCCACCGGTCCGATCAGTTTTCCCAGGCTTGCCCCCATCCCGAGCCAACTGTACTCCCACCTCGTGCCTTCAGAAACCAGGTGGTGGAGGCAGTGGTGACAGTGGCGATTTCTATATTCCCCTTCAAAGGTAATTTCACCTACAGAGACACAGGGGCGACTCTTCTGGAGACTGTGCCCCTGAGTGACAGCGAGGCCAGCAGACTGCCCGTGTCTCCTCCCCCACGAGGAAGTAGGTGCTCTTAATTCAGGAAATAAGCCCTGTCTTCAGTCCGAGCTCAGAAAACGGAAATGGACTTGAAATTTTCACACCAAACCCTAATAAACTGATTTTCGAAACCATGTACGACGAAATTTCTTTTTAGTGCACTTGGGCTCATTTGGGACCAGTATGTTATAATTATTACAGACGTTACAATATAAAAACCTGAAAAGGCCTTGTCTAATAATTTACAGTAACAACCACAATGAAATGAACCATAGGAATAATATTTTTGTTCTGATTTTCTAATGTGACTCTTTCTGTTCTGTTTTCTGAGAGAAGCCTTGTGTTTTTGCTTTTTTGCATTTGTGGTGCTCCTTGTAGCTATTAGTTCTGTTGCAACCTCCCGAAGCCCTTCTGTTTTGTGTACCGTGATGTGGCTTAGTGTCTTGAAACTGCTATTTGTCTGATGTAGTGCTATCCTCCTTTTGCTTTCAATGCCCTTCTTCCCTTCCTGTTGATGTGGTGGAGGGCACCTCTGCGTTTGATACACTCTTCTTCCTTAGCTGGTTTCAGTAGTTGGTACACATTTATCTTATCAGAGAGTATTGGGTTGTTTTCACCCTTTATTTTATTGCTTTGGTACGAACCAGAGTTCATTTCCATCCCTAGTATTATTGGGCTTCGAAATGTACATTTGCATCATCAGTGTGCGTGACACCAACCAGACAAACTGAACTCTGATGTCAAAAAGATTCATTTAAGGGGCAGTTGACCCAGAAATGAACATTTTGTCACTATTTAATCACCCTTGTGTTGCTACAAACCTTTTTCCTTAAAACACAAAAGAAGAAGCTGAGAACAATGTTAATGCTGCTATTTTTAATGTAATGATAATAAGGTATACGGAAAGAAAGTAATCAGTAGCTTAATTCTTCAAGGACACATTACATTGATCAGAAAGACATTAAAAATGTTGCAAAAGATTTCTATTTCAAATAAATGTCTCTATTGAACATTCTATTCATCAAAGAATCTTTAAATGTATCATGGGTTCCACAAACAGTATTATGCAATACAACTCATTTCATCATAATACAAAAAAGAAGAAATGTTACTTGAATGTTACAAATCAGCATATTATAATGATTTTTGAAGGATCATGTGACACTGAAGACCGGAGTTATTTTAAATTGTAATAATTATTCACACTGTTACTGTTTTTACTGTGTTTTGATCAAATTCAGCTTTAGTGAGCATAAAAGTGGATAGCCACTGATCACTGTGAACTTGAATTGTACAGTTTATAAAAGAGCAGCATACACATTCTGCTAAATGTCTTCTTTTGTGTTCTCTGAAACACAAGATCGGACAATTTTGGAACAACATGAGGGTGAACAAGTCACAGAATTGACATTTGGAAGTGAGCTGTTGCTTTACAGAGGCCAGGAAACAAACTGAATTCCTATCTACTACAGATGATCCACAGTTCAGAGAGTTTCTGCCCCAGACCTCCACCCCGACCCCAAACCGTAAGCCATGGTCTTCACTTCAACACTCGTCTCTTCTTTCTGTCTCAGGTAACCCAGTGTCAGCTGTTGTAACCTGTAACCTCTTTGTTATCCCTGCATTAAGAAAGATGCAGGGGATCCTGGACCCACGGCCCACCATCATCAAAGCCAGGGTAAGTATGGCCAATAAAGCTCATGTTCTTGCAGTGGTGGATGGTAACTGAGTATTTTTCTTCAAGTGAATTCAAGTGTCTTTTTTTGTTGTTGTTGTTGTTTTTGTTGAGTATTTTATTGTGTAAACCTTTCCAAATTTCATCATTCCTTGTTAATTTGAACTGAAGAAATCTTCACCTGCTCTGAAACATAATAGCTATGCCCGATTTGTGAAGTAGCTGATTCCTTTCAATGAACCTGTTGAATCGGATTGCATATAGCAAATCATTCACAAATTGGACTGATCTGATAGCAGCTGTTCTCGAGTCAGTAACTCACCGATTCAATGATTCCAGTCGGAGTGAGTCTTCATGTCTAACTTAAAATGCACCAAGAACCAAGAAGTTGGTCATGAACTTCAGTTGTTTGTGAACTATAGCTGCTGTGAGCTGTTTAAGTACATATTATATAATATATTATACAAACAAATATATATATATATATATATCTGTGTGTGTGTGTGTGTGTGTGTGTGTGTGTGTGTGTGTGTGCAAAATGCTTGCATTTAAATATATCATGTATCTGAACTATGTAGGTTTTAGGTAAAAACAAAACATGATATTGAAATAACTTAAAATAAAGCCCATCCCTGCTGCCGTAGCAGTTTCAAATTATATAAAATATTATGTTTGCATAGCATTCTTCTCAAAATAACACATTTTGCCCTGTAATGTCTTTTTTATATTGTATGTTAATACAATTTTTTTTAACACTGTTGTTGCATTTTTTACATTTTACATTTGAATTCGGAATCCTAAACTGATGTATTGATAATGTTTGATGCTGTATGACAAGTTTTATAAATGAAATGTAAATAACTTTGAAAGAGTCACTCTGCAATACATCATATAAAGTGGAGTATGAAAAAAGTGCAAAATAAAAGGAATATACTTTTCCTGGAGTAATGTATTATTATGGTTCTCTATCTGTACTTTTACTCCAGTACTTGAGCTGTGTACTTCATCCACCACTGCTTTCTTGTGACTTACATTTGCGTTTCTGCTTCGATTTCATCAGAATTTGTCCTTTTCTTGGCAGCTGTCATGTGATGTAAAGTTGGATCCACGTCCAGAATATCATCGCTGTATACTGACATGGCACCATCAGGAACCACTTCCCTGGGCACAGAGCACAGGTATGCATGATTAGTTATGTATATGTGTATATACGGCATGCGCCATATATATATATATATATACAACCCGAATTCCGGAAAAGTTGGGACGTTTTTTAAATTTTTATAAAATGAAAACTAAAAGACTTTCAAATCACATGAGCCAATATTTTATTCACAATAGAACATAGATAACATAGCAAATGTTTAAACTGAGAAAGTTTACAATTTTATGCACAAAATGAGCTCATTTCAATTTTGATTTCTGCTACAGGTCTCAAAATAGTTGGGACGGGGCATGTTTACCATGGTGTAGCATCTCCTTTTCTTTTCAAAACAGTTTGAAGACGTCTGGGCATTGAGGCTATGAGTTGCTGGAGTTTTGCTGTTGGAATTTGGTCCCATTCTTGCCTTATATAGATTTCCAGCTGCTGAAGAGTTCGTGGTCGTCTTTGACGTATTTTTCGTTTAATGATGCGCCAAATGTTCTCTATAGGTAAAAGATCTGGAATGCAGGCAGGCCAGGTTAGCACCCGGACTCTTCTACGACGAAGCCATGCTGTTGTTATAGCTGCAGTATGTGGTTTTGCTTTGTCCTGCTGAAATAAACAAGGCCTTCCCTGAAATAGATGTTGTTTGGAGGGAAGCATATGTTGCTCTAAAACCTTTATATACCTTTCAGCATTTACAGAGCCTTCCAAAACATCCAAGCTGCCCATACCGTATGCACTTATGCACCCCCATACCATCAGAGATGCTGGCTTTTGAACTGAACGCTGATAACATGCTGGAAGGTCTCCCTCCTCTTTAGCCCGGAGGACACGGCGTCCGTGATTTCCAACAAGAATGTCAAATTTGGACTCGTCTGACCATAAAACACTATTCCACTTTGAAATAGTCCATTTTAAATGAGCCTTGGCCCACAGGACACGACGGCGCTTCTGGACCATGTTCACATATGGCTTCCTTTTTGCATGATAGAGCTTTAGTTGGCATCTGCTGATGGCACCGCGGATTGTGTTTACCGACAGTGGTTTCTGAAAGTATTCCTGGGCCCATTTAGTAATGTCATTGACACAATCATGCCGATGAGTGATGCAGTGTCGTCTGAGAGCCCAAAGACCACGGGCACCCAATAAAGGTCTCCGGCCTTGTCCCTTACGCACAGAGATTTCTCCAGTTTCTCTGAATCTTTTGATGATGTTATGCACTGTAGATGATGAGATTTGCAAAGCCTTTGCAATTTGACGTTGAGGAACATTGTTTTTAAAGTTTTCCACAATTTTTTTACGCAGTCTTTCACAGATTGGAGAGCCTCTGCCCATCTTTACTTCTGAGGGACTCTGCTTCTCTAAGACAAAGCTTTTATAGCTAATCCTGTTACAGACCTGATATCAATTAACTTAATTAATCACTAGATGTTCTCCCAGCTGAATTTTTTCAAAACTGCTTGCTTTTTTAGCCATTTGTTGCCCCCGTGCCAACTTTTTTGAGACCTGTAGCAGGCATTAAATTTTAAATGAGCTAATTAAGTGGATAAAAGTGTAATATTTCTCAGTTTAAACATTTGCTACGTTATCTATGTTCTATTGTGAATACAATATTGGCTCATGTGATTTGAAATTCCTTTAGTTTTCATTTTATTAAAATTTAAAAAACGTCTCAACTTTTCCGGAATTCGGGTTGTATATATATATATATATATATATATATATATATATATATATATAGCTTACAAATAACTAACTTATCTGTATGCAAAAAAAAGCAAGTAACACCCTGTTCTGCTTGACAGGAAACCAAATGAGTAGTCGGCTAATGAGCATGCGCAGTGCCAACGGCCTTCTGATGTTGCCTCCGAAAACAGAGCAATACGTGGAGCTGCACAAGGGTGAAGTCGTGGATGTCATGGTCATAGGACGGCTATGATGTCATCTTAAGGGGACAGACCAAGTACAGAGCAAGAAAGTGGTGCATGTCCACATATCATTACTATTCTGTAATATGCAACGGCACAGCTAGGTTTTATTGATTTGGGAGAAGTTGATCCAGTATAATCAACATTTCGAACGAAGACGAATATGTGAAATTTCTGAAAATACGACTTCGAAGACATCATAGTATTTCAAAGACAGAAAACATTATACCTTTTAAAGTGAGAATATATATATATATATATATATATATATATATATATATATATATATATATATATGAAATATGAGAGATTTATTCTGTAATATATTGTTATAATTATTAGGATTATTAATATAATGATGAATATTATCATATTAAGCAATTCTGTTCTCTTTCATTGCAATTGCTTTGTGTGTTCGATGCTAGAAATTATAGATAGCCGTAGCATTTTAATAGACAGCTGTTGGCACCTGTCACACATACATCAGAAAGCTTATTTTCTCATTGGTAGAAAATGTGTCAATGAGGAATGAAAAGCTCTTCAAAATGACAGGAGCTGGATCTTTTTATCTCTCCTCAAAGTGCACCAAGGTGACCCAGCGATCTTTCCCTTTAGTATTATATGCTCCATAAAGACTTCATTATGCTTCATAAAGGGTTTACAAAACTGCTTTGCTTGTTGTTTATCTTGTGAGTCGTGTTTATGTGCGCAGTGCCAAAAACCTGGGCTGTGGGGGAAGGTCTTGTGGTCGCGACGCCGAAAAGCAGCACGCGCCGCCGGGTGGCACAGACTTTGTGCGGAAACGATGACCGGTGGGGGTCTGTGTAAATTCTGTGCTACTTTATCACTCCCCGAGGCATGTCCTGTGCTACAGGCTATACCTCAGTCTGGAAGATACTTCGTAGTAAACTGGCCCTCATAGCTCTGCCCTTATTACTCTCTATTTTACACACTACCCTTAAATTTAAACTTGCCCGGCCCAATCCTTGAAGAGGCTGAGCTCCCTGGAAACTTTTGTTTGTTTAACTTTGAAGATGAAGACACAGCTTATTTAAGTGCTGACTGCCTTTTTAAATGAATTACATAAAAATGTACAGTCCCAAAAAATGCAAGAGTGATATTGTACAGACAAGTGACCAGCACTTCTGAGGAATACTACGGTACTGAAAAGATATTGAAAACCTCTGTACTATAATATCATTTTCTGTAATATTGATCTAATGTGAGAATTAAAATTCTTGATCATTATGTAAAGACATGATTCAGTTTAATTTTTTTTATAAACACTGAAAGCTGACTCGAGTTCTTCACATCTGTTTATTTTCATGCATACATGATCAATGTTTATTATTTAATAATATGCAGTATTCACATTTGCATTAAATCAAACTTAATAAATATTAAGTAATAAACAAAGAAAAATAATGGGGGAAAAATAAATGTGTGCACATTGAATTTACAGCTCAAAAAAAAAAAACATTTTCCAAACATTTGTCCTGTGCCTGAACCTAAATTTGGGACTTATGGATGTTCACACCTTTATTTATTTAATTATTTTTGCATTGATAAGAGATGCCATTGTCTTGAAATATAAGCGGTTTCCTTTAAGGTTTATTATTATTAAAAAGTTTTTTTCTTGTATTTAATGGGACATTCTTTAAAAAAACATATACATTTAAAAATATGCATTCTTCTGTAAAATTTAACATGTAGAAAGCAGTTTGTCAAAGTAATGTCTGAACATACAGACAGCGTTCATTCAAAGTGGACAATTTGCTGATTTTTTTTTTTTATTGGTTTATTTAAAAAAAAAATTTTTTAATTTTTTTATTAACATTATGGTTCTACAATACAGAAAGAGGCTAAAATGTAAGAACAAGCCTCAAAAACCCAAGCCGAAACAGCCGAAACTGACCGGCTTCTCGTCCGCTCGATATTCTCAAGGAAAACCACACCTAATTGGACGATGGAGTTGAATCATGGTCGTCCTGTCCAATCAGAAGCGTCGTCTCCTGCGGTTGCCGGAGGCGCTGTTGAGCCGCTCTCCGTCAGTCAGTCCTACAGTACGCCGAGACTGGAGCCGCGGCGAACCGTCACACAACATGACAACAATCTCATGAGCTATTCTGTGAATAAAACCGCTTGTTTGGGAGTATTTATACACTAACTGGACTAAAGGGACGGCATATCTAACTGAAGAGGTAAGCTAAGCGACCCTTTAAAGTTGTTTGGCCGTTTAAACGCGGCTTAAGTGTTGTTTGCAACAGGTTGCCTGGGAAAGAAAGCAGCGATGCACTTCGGGAAGTGGCCAGCTAGCAGTGTTAGCAATGCAAATTTATTTAGCAATACACTAAAGCAAACTCTAATTTATTTGAAATAGAACTCTATAAACATTGAAGAAACGGTTTATATGATTTATACGTTCTGTGTTTCACTGTTTTTGGAGTTTTAGGGTAACGTATACTAACCAAGCTCATACAACAACTGTCTCAAAACCCAATGAGCAGTCTACTTAGGCAGCATTTTTAGGCATCATAGGCACGTTCATTGCTCAAAAAGTTGCAGCTCACTTGGTCGTGAGACCGTTACCCTGCTTCTTGAGATTAAGTTAATGTAAATGTTAAGATACAGGCTGAAAATGGCAGAACTGAAGCTCCTCAAACAAGCTGTTGGAAATGCATGGAAGTTTCTTTTATCGATACACGGAGTGCCATTGCTCATCTACCTTCATTACAGCCATCAGGACACAAATGTCGCTTTGTTCCCTTCGAGAAGGTTCAGAAATCCGATATCACTGACTCTCCATATTCTCTCTGGAGTGATTACTGGGATACTATGGATCAAAGCTGACATGGGAAGGGCGTTATCGTTTATTTTATGACTGAAGTGGGGAAGTAGAAGACCATTTATTTCACCAGTCAGATATCTAGCGTTTAAGAGTTGATCGTTTTTGTATTATTAGTACATTAAAGAGCGTGTGTTTTCCATCATATGATATTGGATTCTAGACACACTGGACTTTGTTTATTAGACATGTTAAAAGTGTTTATGTGCTTCTAAAATTGAGTGTTAAGTGTTTTATCAACCTCCTTTTTGCATGACAGTTTGATGCGCTAGTAAAGGAGAAGAAAATAAAGTTTTTCCCTCTTGATCTATTCTTGTGTTACTAGTTCACACTCAGTGAATATATTACATGTAACTTGTGGTCTCCAAAATGTACTTTAAGTTCCATAAAACGTTTAAACTGTGAAGTAATTTTATTTAAATGTAAAGTCTTGATTAAATACAGACTAAGCTAGGGACAGTATCTTGCTATTAATTAACACAGTGAATAATTTTGACAACATCCCTGGGAATCCTATGCCTGCAAAAGCCAACCGAAATTAATCAAATCTATAACAGTCATTGAAATTTCAATAGAATGTTTTTTTTTTTGTTCGTTTGTTTGTTTTTTAGTTATGCTCAATCTAAAGTATTTATTTGCATAGGAATAGTCATATAATATTGCTATCAATAATAAACAACAGGGTTGGTCTTAGAAAATCTTGTGGGCACCTGAAAGTATTTAAAAAGCAAACAAATAAAAATGTTGACCGATATATCTTATGTGAAAATAGTGTGTGACAGTTGATCCATAGACTTTAATAGTAAGTGCTTCACTGTCAAAATTTTTGGCTTATGGTGTTCCCTTTTGTCACCAAGAAGTCCGTTCCCAGCAGGGTCTGGCTGTGATCCATGTCTTCATTCCATTATTAGGAACACAATTGACAATCTTATCATTTCCTCAGATCACAAGCTGCGAGTCAGCTGGCAGATCTGTGTTGTTTAAAGATAAGTCTTCACTGCATGCTGTGATATAATTCGGAGGTAACCTGTATAGGCACAGTCACAGAGTTAACCTTCCCTGCTCTTTATGCTTGTGTTAAAGTCAAAGATCATTTGAACCATAAAATGATTCAGGGCTGTTGATGAAGATTATGATGATGGTAATGGGTTATTTATGGCAGTTTTGTTTGTTTGCTGCAGGTGTAGGGTTACTACACAAATAAATTATGCTATAATAGATGATAGAGGGATTTGGCTCTGAATCAGATGGGCTTTCTTTCAAGGAGACGTATCTATTTTCAGAGTAGAGCGAGAGGTGTTAATGCCAGCACGTTCTCGAATCATATTACCTCACCGCCACATTTCTTCAGTGAGTCTGGCCTGTCAGACCGATGAAATCTGATGGCCTGATGGATATATTGTAGGATATAGCACATAGGGTGACCCCTTAATCATCATCAGGAATTTATATCTTAATGTATTTGTTCATATAAAATTATTACACATAATATAAAATTGTTCTTGTAATAATCAAATATAATACATTTTGTTTTATTATATTGTTAGTGATTGTGTAAAAAATAAATAAATAAATACATTTTTTCAAAAGAACTTGTTAAATGCAGCCGTTACCCTGGGAACCCCATAAATAAAGCAGCTGCTCTACATTCTAAAACGTATTTAAATAATTTAAATAGCCATTCAAATTTGTGGATTTGCTATGGTGTTCATCACAGCGACAAGTACTTAAATATTTAGACTTAATAGGCTATTCATTTTTCATTTCAACTTTTTTTTTTACATTTTAATCTGGACTACAACATGCTCTAGAGATTGGTTGAAAGTGTTTTGATGTTCGTTCACACTTTATATTAGGGCTTCAAGAGTTAACATTAGTTAATATATTAGTTAACATAAACTGCCAATGAAAAATTCTTCTGAACATTCATATTTAGGCATTCCAATATTTAATGACATATTGTTAAAATTGAAAGTTGCAATTGTATTTTTTAACAAAGATTAATAACTTCTGTAGCAAATGTAGCTGTGAATGTTAATGTTCATTGTGAATGTTAATGCATTAACTAAGGTTAACTAATGAGATATTATTGTAAGTGATACCTATTGGTCTTTAGTTCTTTTGCACTTTAATCTGTGTAAAACGTTTAACTTTATATATTTTTCTGTATTTCTTTATTGTATTTAAATATTCAGTTATTTTTCTTATAAGAAAAACGTTATTAAACCTGTTATACTATACTATGGCCACTTTTTTTTAAAATAAAGTTCAATATTGTGACAAAACCGTATACTGTGATAAAAGCAATTAATCGCAACATGGAAATTTGATACCGGCATATCCCTACTGCTTTTTAATATGTTTGTGGAAAGATTGTAATTTTTGTCCCTAGAATTTTGTTGTTGTTGTTGTTTTTTTGAAGAATAGAAAGTTAAAAAAACATTTATTTTAAATAATCTTTTGCCATATTAAAATGATTTTACTGTCACATGTTCAAATTAATGAATTGTTACTAAGTATTAGTAAATATAAAAAATATTGACTTCAAACATAAATAATAGTGTATATCTAGCCACCCTTTCTCTAAATAATTTTTTGTTGCTTTGCATTGACTAGTGAAATACCCGACTGTATATGTCAAGCACTAGTTCATATCCACTGTAGTGACAAACACCAGCATTAAATGTTATCAGCAAGTATTGTATAGCTATATGTGTAACTACCAAGAGGGCTGATTGTCTCAAGTGTTTCATCCTCATTCCCAGATGTGTGTGATGCATTGATGTGGGAAGAGAGTTATGAAGGTGTAGACAGGACTTTATTTATCACTTGGGTGGTGGTGCAGGAAGGGACTGGGACCAGTGCCAGCAATGTACAGAACCACTGTGACCCATGAGGAATTCTCAATATGCAGCGGCTCTGCTGTTCTGATGTACCACCATGGCTAGGAATTAACAAGCCACAAACTCTCCTAGAGAGCCCATCCAAAATGCCAGGGGGCTACTGTCTAGACCTGGATTTTCCCACTAGTTTTCAGGAGGCCAGTGGCGGTCAATAACAACATGGCCCCTTAGTGTGCAAACTAACGACCCCGAAAGGATAATGTGCGGCTCTCGAATCACCAACTTGAAACATTTTCTCATCAGTTGTGTGAAATGTTTCTTATCAATGTTTGTCACTTGGCTAATACTAGCTGAGGAATCCTTATTAATCTCTTGATTCCATTTGGGGTCTGTCAAATCTCTCAGTCATTGCAGGATGGTCTAGGTGCAGCAACCAGTCAAGAGTGGATGAGCCACAGATCACCTTCACTGTCTAATAGGCTTCCAGTGCTATAAATTGCAACACACCAGCACACTTTAAAACATGCAGATATTTTTTTATTCTGCTTTATTTTTTTTTGTAAAACCATACTGGCTTGTCTTTTATAGTGGTAAGGGTTGTGTTTTAAAGTTGCAATGCCATGACCCTACAAAGTATGTAAAATCCTGTGGTTAGTTCTTCCTCAGAAGTGCTCAAATTGTATAATTTTGAGAATAAAAAAAAAAAGTTGCATTCATCCATACAGCTTTAAAGGAATAGTCCACCCAAAAATTGTCGTCATTTTCTTACCCTCATGCCATTCCAAACCTGTATGACTCAATTTATTCTGTGGAACAAACACAGATGATGTTTTAAATAAAGTTAGTAACAATACAGTTTTTACAGTTCCCTTTGACTTACATTGTATGGAAAAAAATACAGTGGTAGGCAGTGGAAAATTTCTAAATATAATAATATTTCTAAATATTTAGTTTCACAGAAGAAAGTGTCATGTAGGTTTGTAATGACACGGTGGTGAGTAAATGAGGACTGAATTGTAATTTTTTTGGGGGGACTATCCTTGTAAGACCTGTTCACAAAAAGATTAATTTTTGGTTCAATTTTCATTCAGATTTAAAAATGTAAATAAATTTAATGAACAGCTGTTAATTCATCTGTTCAGAATCACACAAACAAGTGCTACAGAACAATTGTTGGCACTTTTGGTCACATGCCCAGAGAAACTGCTTTTACGTAAAACTATAGCTGTTACAAACATTGTGTAAGCATTTTGCTAAGCATCAGTAAATAGAAAAGTTTTCAGAACTGGAATCTATTTGATGTTTCTGACAAAGAGGTCCTGTAGGCTTGATAGGTGGAGCCTTACAGTGTTGGTTTCACACCTGCCGGTCTCTTGGGTCGTTTATTTTCCAAATATAGTTGCATGCATATGACTTTCTGAATGTCTTTTGGAGGTTGTAAGTCAAGGGAAAGCAAGTAAAAAGGTTTACTTATTAATAGCTTTGAAGGTCATGTGTTGGTTTTATTTTCTGTTCTGCACTGCTAAGGCCAAAAGTGATTCATCTCTGCATGATAGTGTTGTCTATACTATGCTCTTGCCACGTATTTTCCCTCTGTTTTTCTTTTTCCCTTTCTTTTCCACTCACTCTTCAGCATTGCTCTTCCTCCTGGTACTAGGTGGTACGTGCCCGATTCTTAGGAGCCTGGAATCTGGAATTTTTTTGGTACACAAACACTGGGTGTTGGAATGTTGAGCTGGAGCTTTGGGGAAGATAAGGATCCTGGTCTGTTTCTCCTCTACAGTGACAGCCATGGAAGTGTCGGCCTGTCCAGCTTCCCTCTATCCTGCATGATCTTTCCAGACATTGCTTTTTCTTTTGAACATTTTCCAGTTCTCTGATGAGAGAGATTCATATCTGTGAGGTGTCAGTGCATAGTGTCTTTTTGACTGTAAAGGTGTGGTAGACCCCAGAGCTTTGATATATTGTCATACGTTACAAAACCTACTGAAGGCTGATAATGGGAAAAGAACTTCGTTCCCACCCTGTCACAGCATTCAGGTACTGTTTTCCATACTAGCCACTCCTCAGGACGAGCCGTTTCATGTCTGTCAGTGTAACAGGTTCATCCTGTGCTGGGCTGAGGCTGTCAGGCCAAGAAAGAAAACATCCTTCCTGTGAATAATGCGTGTTATTCAGTGTGTTAAGTGGAGTTCTTTGTTGTTTGTTTAAGGTAACAGGCCATATGAATGTCAATGAGATTATCAAAATTATTGGTTGACTGATTTATGTACATTTATGTACATTACATTTTCTGTAATATTTGTTTGGGTTATTTATTTATTGTTGTTGCATTGCGAAAAATACAGTGCAGTGCACTTCTGTTAATGGGCCAGTCTTTTATGAATAGTGCTTGATAATCCTAAATTAGTAAGCAGAAATTGTGAAAAACTATTTATGTGTAAAGTGGAATATGAATATGTTTGGACTTGATCCTTTTCACACTTGTTTACTTGTTTAATTTCGTTTGCATTAGCGAAACTACTCTACCACTAAAGCTTGCCAGGAATGTGACCGGTGAGAGTCCACTGTGTGTATTGCGTAGTGTGTGTTCACAGCCGCAGTATCTGTGAGGACCGTTTCCCAGGTGGAATGAAAAACAACAGGGTTGTTGACACCGTGCCCACTATTGCTCACATCCTATTGGCTGACACGGTGAGGACACACCCACAGCCTCTGGGCCAGCCGTGCTGCACCTGCTCTAGAAAACACCTGCATGTACCACAAATATGCAATGCCTAATCTGCTTCATCTCATCCCTGCTTAGTCTTCCACACTGGGAAATATTAGTCTTCCCATTGGCATTTATCATAGATAAGCCTAATTATTTATCTAAGAAAGACTAAGATTCAGATTTGAGTTGACAGAGCTGATCCTATACCAGTGTAAAGGGACGATTCTATTAGTAATCACCCAGATGTCCCTATTCCTTGTGTAAGAGGCCAGGGGCTTAGTGTGCTGGGCCGAGCTGTAGTTGAGTTGTGGCCAGCCCGCCGCTGAATGGAACAGGAGGTTTTGAAGAAGGCTACTTAAGCTCTTGAATAGCAGATGGTTCGAGGCTCTATTTATATATTTTTTTCAGTCTTGGCGCTCTCCACTGAGTGTTGTGTCATCCAGAAGGGGAAAAGGAGAAATATCCCGAAGACGGTCCATGTTGGTGTGAATATGTTTGTGTTTATACGTGTGCACATGCTGTAAAATGACATTAACTAAAGCCTTGTTGCACAGCACCAGGGTACAGAATGACCTTATTGGCTGTAATTGCTTGGCAAAAGTGTTGCATTTTTATATCCTGATATTTGCTGAGTCTTTTATTAAAGCTTAAACAGGTTTAGAGATAAACAAACTTTGTTTATTGTGGTGTGTTTTAAACATCTTTTAAATAAAAATATTTCAATTAAAATCATATTAAATTAATACATACTTGTAAGAAGTGTATTTTGAAGAGGGGCTGGGAAGAACCTGCTTGGATATGTAATTAAATGTTATATAATGACAATTCTGATTATATCAATGTATAGTGTGTTGCAGGCACATCTGAAATGAAGGCACATAGTGAACTGATGCTGGGAAAGTGCAAAGATCTAGATTGTTCTGAACATAAGACATGCTTTAAACTAGCTAAAAAACATACATTTAGGGCAGCTTGCTCTATCAGGTTCTTTGACAGATATGTGTGTTGACAGATACTGGCCTGCTTGATATTTGTTGTTAGATGTTGTTTGAAATTTGTACATATGGCAAAAATAATTCTATTTTTATGAGAGCAGTAACCGTAAAATAAGTATTGTAATTAGTAGTTTTTTTTTTCAGTTTATTTTCATTTTTAATTTAGTGGGTTTTTTTTTTAGGTTCTAATTTCAAAAGCATCTCTGTGTGTTTGTGTGTTAGAATGTAATTTTTATATTTGAACAGTCTAGCATACATAGATATTGCAATTTGCACATTTTTGGAGGATGACTAAGCAATGGGAAGGATGGCTGAATAACATTTTTTAAATAAATGCAGACAAAAAAAATTGACTTTTCTTTTCTTTTTTTTGGCTTCCTGTCTAGATTCTAATGGTAATTCTTCTGCTGTAAAAACTTGTTGGGGGACAAACGATCCGATAATTATCAGACTTGATTTTCTTACGTCACTGATGCCAGATTAAATAGCAGGGGTCAGAATACATGTTGCTGTTTAAAACCATGTTGTATTTTCTAAACAAAAATTATGGACAACTTTCCAGTAACTTCATACATTTTCTTGCCAGAGACAATTTTAACTTTTAAATTGGCTCTTGTTGAGTGTTAATTTTGGACTCTGGAAAGCACTATACCTCAGTCATCCATTTGAGCTGCTCTCATTAAAGATAGATGGCTGTTATGTAAATGTAAGGGGCTTTTGGCATTGTCAGTTGGGGATTGTTTGATTTAGTTCAGTATTGCATATTGTCTCTGGTACGTTGTAGTGGGCGGCCATAAGATTGTTCTTATCTTCAGCCAACAGGGTGAAAACCACCTTAATAATGACATCAGCATGACTACCTGAATAATGTAGTGTGTGGAGCTCACATGGATGTTGGCTATGCTCAAGCTACATCTGTGTGTAGGTGTAAAGCTACAATCCTCTTACCTTTTTATAGGAAAGATTAATTGGATTTTGTCCTGTCGATATCTGCACAGCTGCATCCCAAGAAACAACAGTGGCTTAAAGGTCTTAATGAAATAAATTGCTGTGTGTAGGTCGGTTTTATTTTTTTTCAGCACTTGTTCTTTTGTCTTAATGTAACCTTGACTTGGGTTTACACTAATAATCAGGTATTGAGGTTGCATGAGAAAGCGTACACATGTGGGTGCTCACAATAGAGCCCTTATGTTGGTCTGGCCTGCTGAGGAATGTCGTTCTGAGGCTATTTTGCATTCCTGCCTGGTGCATTATGGGACTGTTGCTTCGTCATTGCACTGTCATGAACTCAGAGATTTTATGTGAATTATAATGCAGGAAAAGCACTTTAATATATATATACAGTTTTCATAAATCGGATAAAATGCATATATAGAGAAAGAGAGAAGCAAATACTAAATATAAATTACATATATTATCCTTGTCCTTTATTCTTGTCTGGGACAAATCAGGACAGATTAGCGTTTACTCCACAAATGCAGTGTGTGTGTTTGTTCACCTGCATTTGGTGTCATCCGCTTGTGGTGAGGTGTAAATAAGGTCAAGTTTGTCACCTGCACTCACAATTTCTCTCGGTTTATTTCAGGAGGAGTCAAGAGAGATTTTTCGCATTCGGTGGAAGACAGGAAGCAGACGGGTCAGTACTGACGAGAGAGGACATCCTGCTACAGTCTGGAGGGCTTATCCTGGGCTGACGGGCTAACTCGGGTGAGGACCCCCGTAATGCTTCTCCCCTGTGTGTGTGTGTGTGTGTGTGTCTTTGTGTTTTCCCCCTTGTTTGGTTCTCAGGCCTTGGGACCTCCCACCCACAGACAAAGCTGTCACAGCAACGGGTTAGGCAGTCGTGCAGCACAGTAATCTCAGAGCAGTCTTAAGGGAGGAGGGGAAACTGATGGAGGGCATTGCAGAATTGAGGGGAGCAGTGCATTAGTGTCGACGGAAGCTAGACTAAATGAGGGATAGTGTTAAAGATAAGAGAGGTTCTGTATCAGACAGAAGGCTCCGCTGAGGTCAGACAGAGAGGCAGAGTGAATCAAGAGTTTCCAGGAAACTGCAGTGATTTTCATCTCAGCCATCACTTGTGCTGCAACAACTTCTGTAATCAGCACAGCTTTACTTCCTGACTCCAACAATATGGGTGCTTAGTTGATGCATTTGGGCAGGCTGGACTTTGAAAGGTTATTACATTTCTTTTTCAACAACTTCCGAAATGAGCTTACAACTTTTTTTTTTATTCAGGCTCATGTGAGGTGTGTTTAAAAATATTTCAAAAAGTAGCCTCTGGGTCACTTGAGTTCTGAGATTTTCATACCCTTATAGACCTGTAACTGTCAAGAGGTCAGATTCATTTTGTTATATATCTGATCACATCTTGGGCAGTTTCAGAAGTGAAGTATGAGGAAAGAGGAATGTAGGAGGGGTAGATGGGGCAAGGTTTATCCATTATCTTCATTGTGTGGTCACATGTCTTTTCTTTATTCTGTGGGATGAGTTTTCCTGGAAGAAGACACCCATTTGACATGGTATCACTGTCTAATGCATTATTCAGTGGTAGACTGTTGGCATCTCAAGTATACAGCAAACACAATCTTAAATCCTTTATCTCATTACAAGAGCTTCCTCCAGCGTCTCACTCAAACGCACGCCTCATCACCTGACTCACTGAGTGACAGAGCTGTGACTCAGGGCTCTTTGTTACCCAAAACTGTCTGAGAAGATTTAAGGAAATGCTTTTGGGGCCAAGGGTCAGGGCTGCTCACATCTGCAAGGTCTTGTTGGGGGGGTGAGAAAGCGAGTTGGGTTTTCTGAAAGTGTCAGCTGTCAGAAATGGGGATGATAAAGGGGCAGATAACGGTGATCTGGCCTGTCTCTGACAGCTGACACAGCACACGCTCACAGGCACAAGGCCACTACAGTGGAGAGGAGCACTGTGTGGCTGTTTGTTTGTCTATCTGAGCCTTTGGCATGAAGATGGCTTGTTTGTTTTATCTTCATATTGGGCAGTTTTTGACATGGCGCTTTAAGTAACTGTACACTCATACAGGAATGAATGCAATAAATAGCACTGTAATTAATCAGCAGTGCGGCCTGAGGGTAAAGTGGTAAAACAACAGCGCTGGGTATCGATTCAAATGTCCCGATTCGATTTTGATTCTCAAGCTCTCAATTCGATTCTCAATTTTTTTATTATTGCATTCAGTGAATATAGTTTTAATTCAAATGCTATTGATATTTCTAAAAAATGAACAGTAAATATCAGTTTACAAATGGTGAATTAAAAATAAAATAAAAATAAGAACCACAGGCCTGTATTTTAAACCTATTCTTTTTTTGTACAGGGTCCTTTTTTGAACAATAATAGGACCCTATAAAATGTTCTTCTTATTTTTTTCTGGCAATCAGATGAAGGCATAAAACATTAATTTACTAAATGAAAATAAAAACCTTTTATTTTTTGGCAAACAAAGTGCTGCACAACCGAGGTTTACTGTTAAAATTAAAAAAGAAAACAAATGTGATTTATTCCTTTAAAAATAAAGATTTATTAATGTGTATTAGCAGTAGTAGCATTAAGTCTTAAGACAGCTAAATAGTAATATATTCTGACGTTTCTTAACCTTAAACTATACTTTTACTTTGACAGGTTGTTTTGAGGAACTTGCAGCTGCTGTGTATGTGATATGACTAGTTTTCTCAAATGAAACAGTAAAATCCTTATGAAGTGAATCTCAGAGCAGCTGGAGATGACATTTGTGTATTCATATCATCATAGTGAGATAGCAGAAACTGAAAACACAGCTAGCATTGTCCGCGCTTTAGTATGTGTGTAAGTTACGTTAGTAAACAAAACGGTGCGCTCCGCCATCCATTTATTGATTGGGGAAATCATGGCGCCTTATACGTGATATCAAATGCTTCTGCAGATTTATAGTATTCCTATAGCATTTCACCTGAGCATTGTGAATCACGCATATGGCTTTGTTCTTGGTTTTTTATCAACAGTGTCTCCGCCATGATGAGCGCTGAATGAATTGCAGGCTTTCCATTGTAACATCGCGCAAAGTAAATAAGGGTGACATCTAGCGTTAATGGAGAAGAGTAATGATATGATTCACGTTAATCAGATCTTGTTTTAAATGTGTGCTGAAATTAATACTGAAAAAGATAGATTCACAGCTTTTGAGAATCAATATCGAATCGACGTCTTTTAAAAAAAACAATAAATCGAAAAATCGATTGCCCTGCATTATAAAACAAGACCACTTCCTGTTGTGACTGTATTGAGGTTTTTGTGTATTGCATATGCATTGTGTTTTAATGGAAGATGTCAGGTATTCCGATCATCATGACAACGACAGCTGATTTACTGCTGGGATTTGGATCTGGTCTCAAACTCATTCCTCCACTCTATTCCACTCTATTTCCCTCAATGGTCAAATTTGCACTGTCCTATGAGAAACTTTGTCAAAACAACTGGAAATGTAATTGATCGAAACAGCCTAGATATACAGCTTCGCCAATGAAATAAACTGCTAGGCTAAATATATTATGACAAAAGCAAAAAGTAGTATTTTTACAGGTTCACAAAGAATGGAATGGTGCTTACCTAGGAAAATCCTGTTGCTACGATGCAAATGTGTTGTGAGTAATAAGCAGGACATTCTTATGTGGTTTCTAAGGTGTCAAGTACATTTTGGATGGTTACTGGCCCATGTCTAAAGAGTGTAACTAGGTCTGCAAGATGTAGGTAATGTTTCAAATTTTTCTGATAAGGTTTTATTTTGGTGACTGGGTTTATAAACGCTTCTCATTACAAATCTGATGAAATGGGCTTTGCATGTTCCATTCCCAAATGCACGTATAAGCAACTTAAACCCAGAGCAGATGCAGAGATAGAGTTTGTGTAAAGCAGCATTAACTGTGAACTGCTCGTGAGACACTGAAAATCCCATATTAAGACAAATAATAAAAAAAAGGATAAGTTTTATTTCAATTAACTATTTAACTCTAATTCTCTGGTCTCCTTAAAGGGTATAGAATTTTTGCCTGTTTCAGTGTATGCCAAAAGAAAATCATAAATCGGGTCCCTTAATAATAGCCCCTAACTCCTCAAGCCACATGATCTGAGGTGCCATTTGTGTCTGTAACACAAACAGTCCAAATAAAATCATGAATGTGTTATATAGGTGAGATTTTAAATTTCATATGAATGGAAGTTTTTTTAAAACGTATATAAACTTTCCTGGAAAACTCTGCTCTCTCTTTTCCAGGTGTGGCTCTTTGTCTGGAGCTGCTACTGACCTCAGTCCTGCTGTCATGGCCTCAGCCCTCACACCATGCAGAAAGCACCCCTCCTAACCCTCATACCACACTCACACCACACTTCACCACACACACACACAGCCATGATGACCACCTCCCACATGAACGGATATGTGACCGAGTCAGACGGTGGGGGAGGGAGCGTCGGAGGCACTGACTTTCTGGAGGAGGTGGTGCAGAGGCACAGGGAGATGGCAGTGGACTGCCCCAGTGAACTGGGTGCCAGCACCCTGCCCGTCAGACGCAGCGCTCAGCTGGAAAGGATCCGTCAGCAGCAGGAGGACCGCAGGAGACGGGAGGAAGAAGGCCGTAATCGACAGGAACTCGACCTCACCTCGTCCATGCGCCTCAAAAAACTCTCCCAGAATCCCAAAGTGGGCATTGATAACCCCACCTTTGAGCAAATGGAAGGTCCGGGAGGCTCCATAGGTGGTCTACAAATTCTCACTTCACCACCAACTCTACTAGGTGGGTGTCATAAACTGCTAACGGGCATTTCTTCCAAAGAGTGCTGCTATAAACCCGCCCCTGACATGTGCAGAGCAAGCAGCAGTATTGTGGGTGTCAGTGCCATGGTGTTTAGTGTGTTAAGCCTACATATTGAGTCATAGTGCTCATAGGGCATGCATGGGTTTGAATCTGGCTTGCAACATATTCCCACTTTCTTCTCCACATTGTTTCGGTTCTCAATCCAATAGTGGTAGACTGATAGATCAGATACAATCGGTTTCATTTAAATAAAATATGTTTGACAAAAATCTTTAAAATAACATGAAAATTTGAAACTTTTAGTTTATATAAGTTGAAATACTAAAAGTAGAATTTAAATAAAACTGAATTAAAGGTTAAAACATTAAAAACTAATAAAAATGAGAAAAACACAATTACTAAAACTTGTATTAAAAATACAAAAATAAAAGCATATTTAAACATCTATAGTCTATAATTTTAATTTATATAATAAAAATGTATATAATTTTTATAAAAATAATCCTAAAATACTAGTGCATGATATGCAATGAAATTTAGACTTACAAAGTGACCAGATAATGTTCAAAAAACATAACAATTAATTATTACTTTCCACAATTGTATGACAAAAAAGACAATGGCACAAATAGTCATGGAAATGTGAGGTTGAAACTGATTCAGAGGAACTGAAGGGACCTTGACTGCTAAAATCAGCATGCATGAGTGAAGTCATTCTTAGAGGAGGCAAAGAGCCATGTTACTGATGATGACTAATGAGAGTGTTCAAGAGCCAAAGAGCCAATGGACTTGAAACTAAATGAGGACAAAACTTCATTTATATGCCCCATTATTTTAATATTTTTTAGCTGATTTTTCACCTTTCTTCGCTTTCCTCACACCACAACCTCTTACTCTTTACTCTTTCTCTTTAGTTACTCTCAACAGGAAGCATTTCGCTAGAGTTTAATCCATTAGATTGGACAGACACACACATGCTCAACTCCTCCAGTGAATTCTTGGTTTTGAATAGGTCTCCATTAAGGGGAAATCCAGAATGCATGACAAGGATGAACGCACTGAGTTACTGTGCAAATGAGAGGGGCACTTGGAGCTTCTGCTGAAAGTCATGGCCGAGGGATATGTGTGAGAGGAATTCCTCAGGGAGGGAGAAGAGGACCCTCTGAGGGGGAGGTTAATTAAAAAACCTTTTATGAAACATTCTGACCCAGACCACTCTTGCTGTATGGTTTTCCTCGGTTTTCCTTCATAGTTTGTTTCCAGTTCATCTCTTTGCTTTGTTTGTCACACTCTCCCTATGCTGTTTTTTGACAGTCTAACTCTTTGTGGCACTAAAGTGTCTGTAAAAAATATATCCCATCAAGAACAAAGCAAAGGCAACACTTAAGATATTTGATTTGCCCACTAATACCTCTATTAGCCACCCACTTAGACATTACACACCACACAAGGAAAGCACACCCACATGTCTAACTCCTAATGTGTCTTGTTGTGTAGTTAGACACTATAAAGGAGAATTACAACATAGCTGAAACTTGGTTAGCCAAGGACAACGCTAGAATAGCTGAGTTACATCTGTGATTAATGCAAACGTTGTGTGATGTGGATAACGAACAACAAAAAATGCTCAGTGGGGGAGTCTTTGTGAGAGGCCATGTCATCAGTTTTCCGGGTGAATGATTCAGAGGTATGTACTGTTGTTCCTCTGTGAAGTTACTGTTTCTTCTGTTTTTACAGGCAGGGTGTTTTTGAGATACACGAGTGATCTGCAAGCATACTTATGGTTTGCGCTTGTGCTTTCAGAGCTGGAGGACCTGTTGATGTCCCTCAAGCAGGTGCAGCATAGTTTGAATGACTCTCAGAGTCAAGAGGACATGGAGCTGGTTCTACAGCTGGTCCAGAAGTCTGACTTCCAGAAAGCCTTCAACATTCATAATGCTGTGGCCCACTATATGAACCGGCCCAGCCCTCCATACCCCCTGACGGACCACGCACAGAGCCTCGCACAAGAGGTGAGCAGCACTTGTTACATATGTGGATTAAGTAAAAGATGCAGGTGAAATATGGATATATAAGAAATGCTCTGACACATATGGTATCAAATAGTCCTATTGATTGTAAAAAGCAATCAGACATAGAAAAGTGGAGGGATAGCTGCGTGAATAAATAAATAAATAAAAGACTTTGAAAAGGCTTACATCAAGAGTCAAGAGCTTTTGAAAATGTGTGTTTGTGGATTAATTGATTGGTCATCACAAAACCATTTTAATTTGTCACCACTTTATCTGTCAGCTGGAGACATCTTAATGCTTTTGCTGTATTTTTAACTATGAATCCATGTTTAATGAAGGTCTTATGTGTTGACTGAGATGAACCGGTTAGATGAAGTACACTATCATTCAGCAAGATTTTTTTTAAAGAAATGTTTATCATGTTTATTAAACATGATCAATACATTTAGCATGTTACAAAAAATTGTTCAAAAGATGTTCTTTTGAACATGCCATTAATCAAAGAATCCTAAAAAAATTGTATTGTTGTTTTCACAAGAAGTACAACTGCTTTCAACACTGATAATAAGAAATGAGTCTGGACCACCAATTCCGCTTTTCTGCTGTGGGGCCAGTGTGAGCAAGTGCTTTAGACGGGCTGGGCGGGGCTAATAGCCTCGTACCTGTAGCACCGAGGTCAAAATAGCACTGCGTTTCCACCAGCGGGCCAGAAGCTCTGCTGCGCTTCACTAAAACACGCCCTTTACACGCCTCTCGGAAACAATGTCATACAACCCCATAATTTCACCAACAAAGAGAAGTTATCAGAAAACTAATAAGACTAGACATAATAAGAACTAGACAAAACGAACATGATAAAAGCGGCCATTTGTTTGCATGCTTTGTTAATCATAATGAATTAATTTATCAGGATTGAAAATTAGTCACACAGAAATAAAGCGTTATGAACATAGCCTGCTTATTCAGTCGAGTCTGATTCACAAGTCACAATAGCCTATATACATCACATTTAGAAAGAATGATAATTTCTAAAGCTCCCAAACAAAAACTATTATTATATTTTTATGACATAGAGCTAAACTCTTGAGATGAGACTTATGACAGATAAAATATGTTACTAAATAAATACACAATTGTGATCGAGAATAAGAAGCTGACGTCTGATTTTAAGTATCGTAACGTTAACGCCTAACATGCATAGTCTTTTGCATCACTTATAAATATTTCTGCCTTGTATGGTGATTATAATCCACATCGGATCAAGTTATTTCAAACACTCGTTGCTGACTGAAAGTGAGTTTTGTGCTCAACTTATTTTAAAAAGCTGTTAGCTTTCTGAAATGATCCGCGGCACTGACACGCTCCAGACACGGAGATACACCACCTTTGTTCATAAACACTCCTCTAGCCCTGTCTGGCCCGCTTTGGCCCAAGGTTTTCATCGTGGCCAAAAAACCTGAGCCTTTGGCCCAGAGGAAGCACCGATGAGGCACGATCAAGCACCGGAAGTGACAGTGGAAACACTACTGGCCCTGGCACGCACTAGTATGCCCGCTTTTGGCCCGACAGTGGAAACGCATCTAATCGTCATGTGACTCTGAACACTGAATTAATGGCTGCTTATAAATTCAGCTTTGCCATCACAGGAATAAATTACGTCATAAAATATAATAATATTTTCATATATTACTGTTTTTATTCTGTAGTTTTGATTGTTGAAGTTGGAGTTTGGTAAACCTTAAAAAAAGAAAACATTTTTTTAGGAACTTTTGACTTTTGAACCAAAGTGTATTCTATATGCAACATGCAACAATTAAAATGGATAATTTTATCCCAGTCTCAAGGACATCTGAAGAGCTGTGCGACAGGGACTCTCTAACAGTAAAGCACAACAACCTCAGACCTGATTTAATGTTTGTCGCTTGCACTTTGTTAACCCTTTTTCAGAAGCTCTGTTAGGTGAAGTGAAATGGTGCCATATGTGTCTTATTGACTATTAATTTGTTGATACAGTTATTGCATTGCTTGAATATGTGATTGTGAACCCAGGTAATACATAGCCTGAAAATCAGCAGCATCAAAGAACAATTCAGGACAAGAGGATTCAGAGGATTCAGTGGTTAACAACAACAAAAGGGCAATTAGCAGACTGGCTAATAGGGGAGGATCTGTGTTTGTGCTATTATTGGCACTAATAGCATTGGACTGTTGAAACTGAAAGAGAGTGTTTGAATAGGAATAATACTTCATTTTCTTTTAAATAATTCTGTCAACAACACAATTCAATTCAATTCAGTATTATAGTCATAAAGCCATTTGACAGTCACAAGCTGTCAGTGCATTTCTGCATATAGGTGCTTGTCTGTTGTGTGTATCAACAAGTGGTTGGTAAAGTTGAAATTGCTGAAGTAATTAATTATAGTTAAAACACCCCATCCAGCTCTTCACTTCTGAAGTGCAATGTTACCAACATAACCATTGTCAGAGTACAAAAATTAAGAACAGGCACATTAACTTTTATTTCAGTCTGTTTGTTAAGATATAATCAAGTTGTGTCAATGCCATTTGACTAATTACAGGAAAATGTAATCTTGACTTTGATGGTTGGCTGGTGGCACCATCAGAGTTTGTTAATAATCCAGATTCCAGAGTAAAGGAAGTTCAGACATCTGATATTTTATAGCGGTCCAAATGATTGGCTGAATAAGTATGTGCACAAATGAAGCTGATATTTGTTGAAAAGGCTCTTTAGTTGGAATCAGTGTTGTGTGAAGTGCTAATGAGAGCCTGATAAACTCATGGTTGTTGTTTTTGGTTTTCTTACTCGGTGCAGGACAATACAAGACAGTGAGTTGCTTTGTCCTCCGCATTCATTAAGACACCGATCCACTGACCTGTGCTGTGCTCTCACAGTAATACACTCTCTCATGGGACAGGTTACCAGAGCCAGTGTGGACTGTCTTTTCAATTGTGGGCACATCCCATCCAGTTTCTTGTATATTATCCCCTTATTTTCTCATAAAATACTCATATGCACACAAACTGACAGTCACCACTTATAAGCTACTACTAAATATACGTAATTTTCTGTAAAGTTGCTTTGTAATGATTTGTATCATAAAAAGCGCTATACAAATAAACATGAATAAATACTGCATTTCTCAAAGTTCTCAAAAAATGTCCCTTTATGCTGCATGTTCTTCATCTGTAACTGATTTGAACATGGTGGAATCCAATGACTTGTAACTGTAGGATCATTTCCAGAACCTCTCCAAATTCCCCTGTTGCTTTGACCCCTTGATACAAAGCTGTACTTTGTGTTTACAAAAACCTAAAGGAATCTTGCTGAAATCTGGAGCCTTACTTTCTGTTACTGTGCTGCTTCACTGTGGTATAATCTGAAAGTTAACAACATCATTCTCTCTTGGTGTTGTGCCGAAGTCATATGGATCATTTCTTTTTCCTTTGCCACAATCTGATTTTGTATGACTGTTATCATCCGAAATTAGCATAGTTTAATTTCCGTAACAAGACCTTTCTAAGTAAAACTGAATATATAAACGGAAATAATGTAAGACTGGACTTGATTTTATCCATGTGGATTTCTTTAGATCTTAAAAGTAGGTTGTGATATTTTTGGTTAATACTTTTCCATGTACTGAATTTGGGATTTTCCTTAGTTGTCAGTTATTATCATCATAATTAAAAGAAATAAACATTTGAAATATATCAGTGTGTGTGTAATGAATGAATACAATATACAAGTTTCACTTTTTGAATGGAAATAGTGAAATCAACTTTTTAATGATATTGTAATTATATGACCAGCACCTGTATATCATAAAATCCAAAGTTGTTCGAGTCAAATCTAGCACTTTCTACTACTATACTTTAAGGAATGATAAATGTGGAAGTGTTGTATTGCTATAATGACCTGATGTTGTTGAATCGGTCATCACAGGTGGAGGTCATGATGCACAACAGCTCGCAGAAGGAAGGACTTGAGCTAAGCACCCTCCTCAAAACTCCTCACATGCAGGTATGTTAACATTAAATGTACACACATCTCCCAATTCCCCCATGTCTCCTCTATGTTGCTGTGCCGATGCCCACAGCTGGGATCACAATCCCTGTCTCAGAGTCTGAGCTCTTTTGAACTATAAAACATGACGTTGAGGTCAGACTCATGTCTACACTGTAGAACTCTAGTGGCTTTCATCCTGAATATAACCCATCATCTCTGGCTCTCTATATCCTCCAGGCGCTAATGATGGCCCATGACAGTGTGGCTGAACAGGAGATGCAGCTGGAGCCTCTAGTTCCTTCTGTCAATCAAAGTGAGACTCTAACCCAGTGGGGCGGAGAGACTGTCAAAATCGTGCGGATTGAGAAAGCAAAGGACATCCCATTGGTGAGGACATTCTTTCATTGCTTTTCCCCAGAATATTATGCACTTCTTGACATCTGACCTGTATTTTAACTTAATGTGCACATGTATATTTATGCAGGGAGCGACTGTTAGAAACGATATGGATAGCGTGGTCATCAGCCGCATTGTGAAAGGAGGAGCAGCAGAGCACAGTGGCCTTCTGCATGAAGGAGATGAGATCCTGGAGATCAACGGTGTGGAAATCCGTGGCAGAGATGTCAACGAGGTCTTCGACATCCTGGTAATTATTTTTAAAGAAAGATGATAGGAAGTAGTCTGTTAGGTTTTTGATTGTAAAACACTTAAGCATTTGTAAGTACTGAAGCATCCAAAAATATTCTTAGGCCACTGAACACTGAATGTTGTTGTTTTTTTCATGTTCACAGGCGGACATGCATGGCGTACTGACTTTTGTTCTCATTCCCAGCGCGCAGATCAAACCACCTCCTATTAAAGAGACTGTGGTGAGGCCTTCAGTCTGAACTAAATTAATTGCTGCTTGAGTAAAACAATACATAAAAGTAATCAATGATTAAACCAATATTCTTGTATTCACCCAGATGCATGTCAAAGCACATTTTGACTACGACCCTTCAGATGACCCATATGTTCCGTGTCGAGAACTGGGCCTGTGCTTTCAGAAGGGAGATATCCTCCACATAATCAGTCAAGATGACCCTAACTGGTGGCAGGCCTACAGAGATGGGGATGAAGACAACCAGCCACTTGCTGGCCTGGTTCCTGGTACTGAATCTCACGTGCTATTCTGTGGATCCAGATTTGTGTTGTTGTTGTTGTTGTTTTTTTTTTATTGACTTACATTCTTTTTCTTACTGATTATCCAGGCAAAAGTTTCCAGCAGCAGAGAGAGGCAATGAAGCAAACCATAGAGGAGGATAAAGAGCCTGAGAAATCAGGTTAGGCTTGCAGAACTCGTGAACACTCTGAAGTGCATACATGCGCAGTTCTTAGTTCTCATTAACACTCATCTTATTTTGACAGGAAAACTTTGGTGTGCTAAAAAGAACAAGAAGAAGCGAAAGAAGATGCAATACAATCCTAATAAAAATGATGGTGAGTCTCTTCAGACTAACACTGGAATGAAAATGTACATGCTGAGGGGTCTCTACACACCTGTGGGAACTCTTTTATCATATGCTTCATGTACAGAATTTAAGAGTAACAGCAATTTGATCCACAGCAGATCCTACATTTTAAAGTAGTTTAGTTTTGATGCACAGTATAGCATATAGCCTTTCAAATGATGTACTAATTGATATTGTAAACGCAGGCGCTTGATATATGTGCCCTGGAATGTTTCATCCTTGTTCACTATCTGCAAGATTGATTTCTCTCCAAAAGTATGACAGATAAAAATGTCTGTGTACTTGAACTAAAACTTTGTGTGTGTCTCTTTCCACCATATGAGCACTTGTCAGCATGGGCATCTATTGTTGTTGCGGTCTCCAGTATTTGTTTCATTTCATTTGTTACTTTTTCGAGTTTAAAACAGTGGCCCGTGTTGACAAGCATGCTCTCAAAAATTTCAAGGCATGTGCAGGCTGAGCGTACGGAGTTTAGAGCGTATGCACCGTTCGAAAAATCAATACACGTGTTGTACTGATGTTGAAATTTACATCATGTAGACTTGAACGCGTACCTTAGTATGGGCATAGAAGCCAAAGTATACTTTGGGCTTAAAGTGTTTCATCTTGCTCTGCAGACTTTGATAATGAGGAGGTTCTCACATATGAAGAAATGGCTCTATATCACCAGCCAGCCAATCGCAAGCGGCCCATTGCTCTCATCGGCCCACCAAACTGTGGTCAAAATGAGCTCCGACAAAGACTCCTGTCCAGTGAGCCAGACCGGTTTGCTGGTGCTGTTCCTCGTAAGTATCAGAAACATACTGTTTATCAGCCTGTGTTACTCAGTAATGTCCCGAGCAACAAACTCTCTTCTCACAGACACCACACGAAGCCGTCGCGATATTGAGGTGAATGGTCGCGATTATCACTTCGTGTCCCGTCAGGCATTTGAGATGGACTCTGCGACAGGGAAGTTCATAGAGTCTGGAGAGTTTGAAAAGAACCTCTACGGCACCAGCACAGACTCAGTCCGACAAGTCATCAACACGGGCAAAATCTGCCTCCTCTGTGTACACACTCAGGTGAGATGGACCACTTTACTGCAGTTTACTGAGTTTAGCTTCAATGCACCTGCCTGGAAGCTTTTAGTGATCTTTAAGACCTTGATTATCTGGTTCAAGTGTGTTTAATTAGGTTTGGAGCTAAACTCTGCTGGTGTCCAATTTTGCCCTACAGGAGTAATAAAGTACCACATGCTTGTTGGATTGTTTTATTCACTAATTCTTCTACCTTTTTAGTCTTTGAAGGTTTTGCGCAGCTCAGACCTCAAGCCCTACATTATCTTCATTGCTCCTCCATCCCAGGAGCGATTGAGAGCCCTCTTAGCTAAAGACAACAAAAACCCAAAGGTAAACATTGGCCCTGAAAGATCAACTCTCAGGAGCCACTCACAAAGAATGTTTTCACATTCCACTGTGCTTATTTCCATTGTTTTTCTATGTAAACATTAGGGTTACGACGATAAATCGATGCAGAATTGATTTGTGGAGATGTACTGAATGCATCCCGATTCTGAGCTTAGATTTTAACAGAAGATGGCACACTAATCTAGTTTTTGTCCACACACTCAAATTCTCAGGAAGAAGAGTGCCTGTGCATACGGAGTCCTGAGACCTCAGCTCAGAATGACTTTATGACGTGAGTTTAATATAAACAGCCCATCGTGAACACCCTTGTAATTCACTTCAACCATATCGAATTTAATGAATAATTATTTTAGGTTCAAGTGTGTGTAAGGATTTGGAAACGAGTGGAGTACGGCTGTTTCAAAGCATGCAGTGCCATCTGCTGTTCAAAACTAAGCTCAGAATCGACTCGAGAAAGAATCGCTACGCATTCGGAAAATCTCAGAAACGATGCTGAATCATTTCTTGATTCGCGATGCATTGATTTATTTTCCCAGCCCTAGTAAGCATGCAATAGACAGATTTCCTAAGCCTGTGCATGAAATGGCACTCTTAACTTTTAACCCTTGTGGTGTGCTGAAAATCCATTAATTAATTTTTGTTTCAGATCCAAAAATGCCAGCCTTTTTAAAATTTTGGAATCTGTTGTGGACGAAGACCTCATTGATATGAGCTTACTCACCTCAGTTTTTGAGTAAAAAAAGCAGAGTTTTTTTGGGCAATATTCACTCAAAAAATGAGATGCATATGCTCATATGAATTAGTCCTATGAATAATCATTATGTTTTTTAGTCCACTGCAATAAGATTTAACTAGCATTTTAGGAAAAAAGAAAATCATCTCTGGGTCAAAATGACCAGAACACAACATGAGGATTAAAGAATGCATCTCGAGCCTTTGCATTTTTTTTTCCATTCCTCTGCCTTCTATCTCTGTGTGAACCAGCCCTTTGGACTACTACTCCCATTCTCATGGTTTCACGCCCCCTTTTGTTTTTTGTTTTCTGTTTTTTTTTCAGCCCGAGGAGCTGAGAGACATCATCGAGAAGGCCCGTGAGATGGAGCAGAACTACGGCCACTTGTTTGACGCCGCCATCGTGAACACCGACCTGGACAAGGCCTACCAGGAGCTGCTGCGTCTCATCAATAAACTAGACACTGAACCTCAGTGGGTCCCCTCATCCTGGCTGCGCTGAGATGAAGCCCACTCACAGCGACCCCTCCACAGACGTGTGTAAACAAAGAGCAGACTGTTTGAGAATCGGGTTCCACAGAGTTGACTGAAAGCCACCGTTTTTACACTACAGGATTCAACACTAGATAAGGACACTAGGCCCCCTCAGACCTCTCCAGAAGTGTCTGTCTGCACTGTGCTGTCAGCAGGCTGAGGGAATGAGCGTTTTTATGTCAGAATTAATTTGATCATGGTGTGTTTTTGAGTCCGGGCGGTTACCCACATTCCAGTGAGAGTTACCAGCATTTGGTGCAGCAGTAAAATAAGAGCTTCTATACTGCCTTTGAAAACTATTTATGATTGTAAATATTCTATATGTATTTTAAAGAAGTTTTTGGACAAATGTGGAGGGTTTAAATAGTGTGGCAAAGCAACTGTACTAAAAGTCACTGTTTTAAAAGTCCAATGAGATATTCAGACTTCAGAATAGTTTGGGCTCCCTGACATTGTTAGTGGACAGACATTCACTCACTCAGTTCTCTCCTCTTTCACCCTGAATCTCTGATGTACAATGTTACATGAACATCAAGCAGTGAGTCCAGTGCCCATCTGAACAACTCTTCCAAGCTTACAAGACACTAAAAGGGATAAATGTCAAAGCGACTGATGCCTTCTATCCCTGTGGCTCTGCCTCAGTGTTCCTATGGCAAGCAACACTGTGATTATGACAGAGGTTAAAAGTACACTTCAGGTTTTTTTGAGAGTTTGCAAGGCCACATGTGAACACCGCTGCAAGATGAAAGTGGCTAAATGTAAGTCTATGCTTTCTGTCTCAGTATTCATGCACTTCCAGCACTCAGAAGTGTAAACAGTATTTGACAGCAATATAGTCAGAGGTTCACCATCTGAGCGTCAGCACGGCCTAGTCTTAGTCAATTCTTCTGCACAATTTAAAATGTTTCGTTTGTGATTTGTTTTGATTGGATTTGAAGGTTCTGTGTTGTTTTTACCCATTTCAACATGAGCAAAGGGCTCGTGTTTTAACTTGTGGCAATGCTCTACATTACTAGGATCTCATGAAACCTGCCAAGAACATGTCCTGGTCTTATTTCGCCCTAAATCAGAAAGAAAAATATAAATGTTGTGTGTGTTCTTAAAATTACAGTATGCAATATGAATAAAAATTAGCATCATCAAATATTTGACCTTAATTTGCACTTATAAAATCATATAATGTACAAGTCGTATTGTTATAATAAAGTCAAAATGCTGTTTAAACATTAAAATCTAATCTGAATCGCTTTTGAGAATAAAAACAAAAATACAATAAAAAGATAAGAAATGTGGTCCAAACACAGGCTTCATTTTCTTTGTGCAAAATGTGTATGCTTTTCTGTTTGGTTTCGGGGTGTAATCTTACCTGGACATGTTTCATGAGATCTCACTGGTTTGAAACGTCAGCTCCATGTTGAGGTGAGATGTGTGTGCTGAGAGTATGCTTATGAACGCATTATTTTTTGGGGAATGTTTAGCCCATGAGTGCAAATGCTGGAAGTGAGGATCTTGATTGACAGAAAAACTGTGTGTGTGTTGGTGTGTGTGAGACAGAGACAGAGAGAGAGTGAATGTGTGTGTGCGCAAATGATTGGTAACAACTCTTTTAAAAGAAGGACTGTCAGTTTTTGCAGGCAAGTATCATCTCCATAGCTGATTCAAGCACACACTAGTAACAGCTTTACAGAGATTTGTTCAGCAGAACTGTTTTGTTTTGTTTTGTTTTCATTAAGATGATCAGTGTATATTTAGTATGCAACCTAAATGTTTTGTTTTTATGTACAGAATAGCTCAGCCACTAGAATCACACCGCTGAGGTTTTTACGCTTGTGCACTACACTTTGGTTTGTGTTGTGAGTGTGGACAGAGCCAGTAACCCGCTGTGCAACACCTCGCTCTCATGTTGATCTAGTTATATGCCAGTCAACTGGAAGTAGAATTAATGAATGTAAAAGAAGAATCACCTTTCCTTCTCGACTGTTTTTGTATGAATTATACAAGTGAATTAAAGCCCAGATTAATAGTGTTTGTCTTTTTTCTTTATGGGTGATCTGGTAATTTTATGATGTGTTATATGCCATAGCTGTGCACAAGCAGTGTTGCCAGATTGGATGGAAGGTTTCCAGACAAACAGCTCACAAAAACAACAAAAAACGCCCAAAACTTTACCTGTCAAATGAATGTGATATAAATGCGGTTTTTTGAACTTCATTCAGCAAAACAATTAGGCAGCACAACTGTTTTCAATATGTATGATAATAAGAAATATTTAGCACCAAATCAGCATATTAGAATTTTTTTCTGAAGGATAATTTGATAGTGAAGAAAATTCAGCTTTGCCATCACATTAATAAATTAAATGTTAAAATATAAAATTGTATTTAAATATTTTTTGTGGGAATTTTAAAGAAAAAAAAAAAAGATGCACGAACAAATATTTTGTGACTCATTGGCATGTTGCCTTCATTCGCAAGTGCGCCTCCGCTTCACCAGATGGCGATACAGAGCATCTTAACACGCCACTAACGGAAGAATAACTTCCTCTTCCGCCGGATTTTCTATCGATGAAACAGCAGAGAAACCGCTCTTCAGTTTTCCTTACTTATTTTTTATCTATGCACTTGGATTCTCATCATCAGATTTAAAGGACATTAAGTAAACTATAGTACACATATCTTTTAACGTTATATATCGGTAAGTTAAGTGATAGTGGGTTTAGTTCGAATGGCAAAAAGTGCTGTGGCTTGTGTTGAATTGTTGAACTGTATCCGATTTGTTTATCAATTAACGTATAGTTTATCGTATGTTTAAAGGACCGCTTTTGTGTCTCCATTCTTAACACTTTTGCCGAAGTTTTCTATAAAAATAACTGTTTAACGTTACCTTACAAGCTTATCTCATGGTAACGTTACATACTTTCTCTGGCTGTCTGGAACCCGTGTGTCGTTTGTACACAGACAGCTGGACTCACATCAGACTGTCTCTCTCTGCCAGGATCAAGATGCCAGTACTCGGCTGTAGATTCTACCAGCACCGGTTTCCCGAGGTGGAGGATGTGGTGATGGTCAATGTCAGGTCGATAGCAGAGATGGGCGCCTATGTGAGTCTGCTGGAGTACAACAACATCGAGGGCATGATCCTGCTCAGCGAGCTCTCCAGACGACGAATCCGATCCATCAACAAACTCATTCGGATCGGACGCAACGAGTGTGTGGTGGTCATTCGTGTGGATAAAGAGAAAGGCAGGGCTCGGTTTCAATCTTGTCTTGCTTTTTTCTTCCTCTCTCTCTCTCTCTCTCTCTATCTCTCTCGATTCGTTCTTCTTTTTAAGCTGTGATATCCACATTTCCACAGGCTACATCGATTTATCCAAAAGAAGAGTATCACCTGAAGAGGCCGTTAAATGTGAAGACAAGTTCACAAAATCTAAAACGGTACGTATGACTTGTCAGTTTAATGGTGAATACACTTGGACCAGCAGATCTCAAAATCCAAACATTTCAGCTTGACTTCAGTTGTCAAAAATTATGTAAGAGTAAGTGGCTAAACTTTTAATATTTGACAGCTGTGTTACGACAGAAATGTTAAACGACTGACGGTAATGCCATTTCCAGCATATTAGGCATACGTTTAAGAACAAACGTGTGCATATTGTTAATGAGTTTAATGAACTTTGTTACAACTTCCTGATAATCTTTTAGTAAATTATCATCAGACCTACACTAGAACATGGTAAAATGTGGATCTGAGCTAATATAAACTTGTAATTGTATTATTTTGTATTAGCAGTTGTTCTTTTTCTTGACTAATGTTAACTAACAGATGTATTGCTCATTGTTAGTTTAAGCTCTTGCTAATTTTAACTAATGGGACCTTATTAAAAGGCATTACTAAAGTTTGTCATTTTAAACCCAAATGCTATTTTTCACTGACAGAGATGAAAATGAAGTCAGACACTGTTTTAAAGCCATTGCTTTGCCCTTCAGTCAATCCCACATAGCAAGCGGAGTTCAGCCTCTCTATTTCTAAAGCCTATGGTCTCATAGATGTTATTTGTATGTATGTGTGTGTGTGTGTGTGTGTGTATATATATATATATGTATGTGTGTGCTCTTGTTTTTGTGACATATCAGGACACAACTTTGTATAATGATATGGGTATGACACAGATATTACAAGGACAGGGAGACTTATGAGGACATAACCCATGTCCCCATTTTTCAAAACGCTTTGAAATCATACAGAATTAGTTTTTTTTTTTTTTTTTTTTTGAGAAAGTAAAAATGCACAAAGTTTCCTGTGAGGGCTAGGGTTGGTGAAGGGCGATAGAATATACAGTATGTACAGTATAAAAACCATTACGCCTATGGGATGTCCCCACTTCACAAAAACAAACGTGTGTGTGTGTATATTTTTATAGGTTTACAGCATTTTGAGGCATGTGGCTGAAGTCCTAGAGTACACCAAAGATGAGCAGCTAGAGAGTCTGTACCAGCGAACTGCCTGGGTGTTCGATGAGAAGTACAAGCGGCCTGGATACGGTGCTTATGACATCTTTAAGCAGGTTGTGTCGTAAGTATGCATTCATCAATATTATTAAGTATTGACTTTGAAATGACTTGTGACTAAAATGTTTGTATATCATTGTGTAAATTGCGTTCTGGGCAGAGACCCGTCTATTTTAGATGATCTGGATTTGACGGAGGAGGAAAGGACCGTTCTGATCGATAACATCAACAGACGACTCACTCCACAGGCTGTTAAAATCAGAGCCGACATTGAGGTGGCCTGCTATGGCTATGAGGGCATCGATGCAGTGAAAGAAGCTTTGAGGGCTGGACTGAAGTGTTCAACAGAGTGTATGCCAATCAAGGTAAGAAGCCCATTTTTTTGCCTCTGGTTGTGTAAATTTACTCAAAATGCATTAAAAATGCAATTCATAGTTACTTAAATACACTGATAAATGTGGTGGTGTTGTTTTTTCTGAATTAAAAGCATCATTAAAGAATCAAATTCTTGAAAAGAAAACAGTAAGTGGCATAAAACGTATAAAAAAATGTATGTTATTAGTAATTGACAATGTTGGTCAGTCATGTGGTCAAGGTTAAAAAGAAATCTAATAATTTGACAACTTTTGAAATGCAAGGTTAGTTCAAATTATAAAATGTCATGTGCAACTCCCCAAAAATATAATGAGATAATTATGAATGAATTGTACAATTTAAATTAATGTAAAATGTCAAATATTTAAAAGGAATTAAAATGATTGAAATTCAATTCAACTTTTCAAATAATTATTGTCGATTCAAACTATATCAAATATTAGGGAATCTATTTTATTAGAGTTTTACTATATATATATTCTTTAAAAAAAATTACCTTTTAAGATGAAGAACTAAATTTTAAATGTTTGTTTAAAAACAAAACATTAAGATGTGTATGCTTGCATGTCTTTAAGATGGAAGGAAGAATGTACTTCTTACTTGTTACACCACACAACATTTTTAGAGTTATTCAACATAAACTTGTGTGAAAGATGAAACTATCCAGATTTTCTCACTATTTCATTGCTTTTGTTGCAGATCAACCTGATTGCCCCTCCGCGCTATGTTATGACCACAACCACGCTGGAGCGCACAGAGGGCCTTTCTGTGCTCAATCAGGCCATGGCTGTCATTAAAGAGAAGATCGAAGAGAAGAGAGGCGTCTTCAACATTCAGATGGAGGTGAGAAATGATCATGATTTCCCATTTTTCTGGCATGATGACATTGCTGACTGAAATTTTAGATGAGTATGCTGCTATAAATCTCGTTTCGATATCCCTGCAGCCAAAAGTGGTAACGGACACAGATGAGACAGAACTGGCTCGGCAGTTAGAGCGGCTGGAGAGAGAGAATGCTGAGGTGGATGGAGACGATGATGCAGAGGAGATGGAGGCCAAGACTGATGACTAGCTTAAAGAAACACAATAAACCAGCATTGCCATAATCCTTCAGGAGACTTGTTACAGTCAATAGTTTATCATACCACACAGACTGAAAAAGCACTGCTTCAATAATACCAAACAGATTACAGGTGAATTGTGGCAGGCAGTGAAAGTGAAAAGTACATTCGTGGAGTTGTGGGAGAAATGCCTTCCATGAACACTAGAGTTTGGCTTGGGGAGTATTAACAATAAAGATACCATTTCAACAGTGTGGTAGTTTTAAGTGACCTTCTGTCTCCAGCCTCATTCAAGAAAGATACAGTTTTTAGTGAAAATACTTTTCTTTATCAGAATTTACTTCTCTTTATCAAAGTCCACTGTGGATGCATAACTAATAAAAACAAGGATTTTTTTTTTTGCCCCAAAGCATTTGTCGTGTATTTTTTTGCTGTTCTAGACTCGATGTGTAAATCAGTCTTCCACACAAAGATGCCACTGTTGTATCAGTTTTGTCTGTAGGCTCAAACTAAAATGCTCATTTGTAAAGTCACGTACCATTTTATTTAGGTCTTTAGCATTATTATTCAGCATTTTGCTTGTGTTTTGTGAGGATGTTCTCAGACAGTGTATCACCACACAGCTGCACGTTTGGGAGATTTCCACATGTATTTTATAAATGGTTCAGTCGATGTTTTTGAGTTATTTTTGCTGAGCGTTTGTAGGGCATTATGTTTACAGATACATATAGCTGGCTTAATGCATTTGGAATAATGTCCACATGTACACTGTATTAGTGCAAGTGTGTACAGTTTGTATGGCCAAATGAGACACTGGTCCCTGAGAGCAGCCTGTTTTGTGTTCACATGAGAAGCCTGGGACCTGCACATCCAATCACATATCTACTGTTCAGAGCGCTAAGATAAAGGCATTTTGTGATTCTTTAAGTGGAGCCATTAATTCAGCTTACCTGTTTCCGTACAGGTGTGAAGTATATATTTTTAGGTTCTAATTAATAAGATTGTTTTAAGTGCGAGTTCTCTCATATTATCTCATATTTTTATCTGGCCTAATGACTAAATTTACTATGCCATTGCAGAACACTGAACTCTTACGTCTGCATTTCTATTGTCCCTGGAAGTGGTATTATGTCATGTGTTTGAAGAATAATTATATTAACTACACCATTAATCAAAATTGGGTATTTATAATGTTACAAAAGATTTCGGTTTTAAATTAAAGCTGTTTCTATTCATTAGAGAATCATGAAACTAGTATTCTGATTTCAAAAAAAAAAAAAAAAAAAAAAAAAACATTAGGCAGCACAAATGTTTTCAATGTGTTATAATATGAAATGTTAATGAGTGATTTTTTGAAGGATCACGTGACACTGAAAACTGGAGTAGCCTAAGGATGCAAAAATTCAGCTTTTTCATCACAAAAAAATATTTGCGTCCTAAAATATTTCAAATAGCAAACATTTACTTTAAATTCTAATTTTTTTAAACATTTACTTTCACAATTCCTATGAGTTTTATGAATCACCTTCAGTTATCTCATATTTTTGTATCTGCCTCGTGCTAAACTCTGATGAAAAGCTAAAAGTGAAACTTTACACTCGCATTCCTATTTGTTCACATTTTCATTTTTAGAAAATGTGAAAAGAATGAAGACGTGGCTATTTAATGAAGTCTGTTTGAAATAAACTTGAAAGATTGTTACGAACTCCTAATTTTGAAACTCTACATGCGTCGCACCTGTTCATTTAATTGTAAGAAATCAATCTCTTGTTGCAAAATCGAGTTAGCTCCCCATCACTGCACACTCAGTCAGGTTAACATGATGAACTGCTAATGAGGGGTTATTTCTGTCACTGCTGCGTAAAGTGAGGGGGGGAGAGCATCTGTAATTAAGAGCCATTCGCTTATCATCTTGGAAAAATAATCTCTTCATAATCACCTTTAATATTAATTAACCAATCAGTTTTTCTCCGTTTTAAAAGATTATACACTTCTCATCATAAAACATTGTTTTGGGTAATCTTGTATTTTTTTTTTTATGTGGATTCTGTCTCATGTTGTGTTACAGGGTTCCTATTGATTTGACTAATTTTTTCAAGGAGTTATCTTCTTTTAAGATGGCTTTGGAAAACATAAAACATAAATATGACGCAAAGTAATTTTTCCTGTTCATGGGATGTTTGCATTTCACAAGTCTACCAATTGAGGGAACCAAAGGATCAGTAACCATAATATTCGTTCTTGACGTCAGAAAGCCTCAAGCAGTTTCAGAAGGGTTTCTGCTACAAAATAAGCTCTTGATATGAAACCAAGTTGCCATCCGTGTGTTTGACTATCATTGTGTGTGAAAATAATAATAATAATAATAATAACATAAACTAAGAACGTTTTTGTTCTTCCTGGTTAGATAATTTGTAAGAAAAGAACTACATCTTGTTACATTTCGGTTCTTTGTTTAAGTTAATATTTTATAGTAATCATTTATACTTTAAATCTTAAGATTTAACATTGTAGATAAAAAACTTAATTACATTTTAAGACATAATAAGTAAATAATAATAAGTAAATACTGAAAAACGTAGTATTTTGGTAAACTGTATTCATTTCTGCAGTTGGTCTTTGTTGTGAAAAAATAAAATAAAAAATTCTCTCTTTTAAGTAAAATAGGGGTGAAGGAATGAAAAAGTCTCATTTTAAAGAAGAATGGGCAGATTATTTCTGAGGTGAAAAATAATAAATGTTATTTTTTTTTAAGTGAAACTTTATATAAGTTTATTATTATGGAAAAAATATATATTTTCAAATATTACATTAAATATATTGTTGAAAACATGTTTTACTTTAAAATTGCAAGAAAATCAAAACCATAACACTAAACAAGCTGTGTTCCAAATTTGAGGATGATATTTCAAAAAGTGAGCGTTTTAAGTAAGATTTTGTTTGGGTGCATTACAAAACGTTTCCGCTAGATGAAATTGATAATTTTATTCAGGACCTTTGAACCTTTTTAGTTATTCAGTGTTTGTGTGTGTGTGTGTGTTCACATGGCAAGTGCTAATTGCTAAATTATTAAAAAGTGGGTAACAAGAACCTTTGTACAGTCGTGGCCAAAGGTTTTGAGAATTACATAAATATTGGAAATTGGAAAAGTTGCTGCTTAAGTTTTTATAATAGCAATTTGCATATACTCCAGAATGTTATGAAGAGTGATCAGATGAATTGCATAGTACTTCTTTGCCATGAAAATGAACTTAATCCCAAAAAAACCTTTCCACTGCATTTCATTGCTGTCATTAAAGGACCTGCTGAGATCATTTCAGTAATCATCTTGTTAACTCAGGTGAGAATGTTGACGAGCACAAGGCTGGAGATCATTATGTCAGGCTGATTGGGTTAGAATGGCAGACTTGACATGTTAAAAGGAGGGTGATGCTTGAAATCATTGTTCTTCCATTGTTAACCATGGTGACCTGCAAAGAAACGCGTGCAGCCATCATTGCGTTGCATAAAAATGGCTTCACAGACAAGGATATTGTGGCTACTAAGATTGCACCTAAATCAACAATTTATAGGATCATCAAGAACTTCAAGGAAAGAGGTTCAATTCCTGTAAAGAAGGCTTCAGGGCATCCAAGAAAGTCCAGCAAGCACCAGGATCGTCTCCCAAAGAGGATTCAGCTGCGGGATCGGAGTGTCACCAGTGCAGAGCTTGCTCAGGAATGGCAGCAGGCAGGTGTGAGCGCATCTGCACGCACAGTGAGGCCAAGACTTTTGGAAGATGGCCTGGTGTCAAGAAGGGCAGCAAAGAAGCCACTTCTCTCCAAAAAAAAACATCAGGGACAGATTGATCTTCTGCAGAAAGTATAGTGAATGGACTGCTGAGGACTGGGGCAAAGTCATATTCTCCGATGAAGCCCCTTTCCGATTGTTTGGGGCATCTGGAAAAAGGCTTGTCCGGAGAAGAAAAGGTGAGCGCTACCATCAGTCCTGTGTCATGCCAACAGTAAAGCATCCTGACACCATTCATGTGTGGGGTTGCTTCTCATCCAAGGGAGTGGGCTCACTCACAATTCTGCCCAAAAACACAGCCATGAATAAAGAATGGTACCAAAACACCCTCCAACAGCAACTTCTTCCAACAATCCAACAACAGTTTGATGAAGAACAATGCATTTTCCAGCACGATGGAGCACCGTGCCATAAGGCAAAAGTGATAACTAAGTGGCTCAGGGACCAGAATGTTGAAATTTGGGGTCCATGGCCTGGAAACTCCCCAGATCTTAATCCCATTGAGAACTTGTGGTCAATCCATACAATCAATATGTAATTCTCAAAACTTTTGGCCACGACTGTAGATTCACGTTCCCCCGTAGTACAAACATAACCTTTGGCTGCTTCACAGAACCACTTTTATAAATGCACTGAACACGACCAATGTCCAGCAAGGCCTCAACAGTCTCTTTGACACCTTCATTCATACCTGTGTGAAACAGAGATCGCTGAGGGTTTGTCTATGATCGGATTGATTGGATGAGGGGATGTTGCAGCTGGGATGTCTCCACAGGGGAGTAAGGTTAGTTAGGAAAAGATGATGAGATTGATGATGGATTGAGGTCTGTAGCGCAATGTAGATACATTCAGGCCTACAGACGACACAACACTTTCCCCTTACCTGCCCCGTCAGCCTTCAGCTAACGCAAGCAAACGTGCTGCCCGCATTAATGCTGTTGGCCCAATTCAGCAGCACTAAACCACAATCCAGGTTTGAGTCGTTGTGCTCATGTTGCTTATAGTCGAGCCTTCCAAATGTAGCTTTCACTCACTTGTTTGTACAAAGCTGCCAACACATCAAGCCCTCTTGTATGTTATCTACAACAGCTGCAGCTAGATTATATTCATTATGAAGAGGAACTGTCACGTCCGTCAATAGTAAAGGTCCACTTCCAGGACCCCGGCACTCATGCGCTGCTGATGCCTGGAGTGTTTCACCTGAGTTTATGAGCTTTCTCAGCTGCGCTCATGACATTTCTATTGGACTCATAGGTGTTTCAGGTTAGAAATGATTCAGGTGTATCCATATAAATCAGTGGACACACCCTGAAACTAGAGCGTAGGTGAGGAATTTATTGCACATGGTATAGTGCTGGATCTTTTCTAAGAAGAAAAATAATCAGTGAGCTCACCTTTATCTTTGAGCCTTGACACTTGTGAACTGAGCCTCAGCTAAGCCCCGCCTTCACATCATTCCGACCAATCCAACAGTTATTGCCGTTCTGCCATTTTCGAGCTTTCCCTGTGAAAAAAACCCCAACAACATCTAAACTAGCTTTTGGCTACTCTTCGCATTTGTTTTCTTTCATTTATCCAAGCTGAAAGAACAGGCTAAGAACAGTTTAAGCAGGTTCTGTTAATAGAGGAGTTGTTCTTTTTTCCTAGTTTTGAGCAATTTTTGGGAATTATCCAAAAATATGACATCGTGTTGATAGGTCATTTTGAGTAAATTTAAGTAGTATTTCGTTTCCTTTCCTCTTTAAACAAGTCTTGAGAAGTTCATTTTGTAAACTACATTATGTGTTGCCTTTCATTTTTAAATGAACAAGTAGAACATTACTCATACATTTGCTCCAAAGTCAATTAATGTTACTTATATAATTCTATATTATGATTCAGGTCATCATTGCATGATAGTAATTAAAGTGTTCGCAGTACCATATATATTTTTTTTTAAATCCATTTCAAATGAATCAGCCTCATTAACAATTACAGAAAATAACAATGTCAATTGTCAACTGTCAATACTTCCGTTTAATTGCAACTTCCAACAAGTTCTTCAAAGAAAAGCAGCAGATAAAAATGCTTTGCAAAACCACAAATCACTCAAGTCAGTGTTGCCAAAACTGTAGTTTTACCACGGAATTGGGTTTCTTCTACTCTGTTGCTGCAGGTTGTTTTTTAGTCCACTGGTTAATACCATCCCTCCGGAAAACACAATTTTGTTGGGGACCCGCACTGGGATAGTTTTGAGTTTAGCTGGTTTTGTTTCATAGACATGGCAACCCTGACTTCAGCCCATGTAAGAATAATATTCAGTTAATTTTAATCACTTTATGAGGATGTTTCATAATGGCTGTTAATGAAAACCTCCACTTCCCATTCCTATGGGATGTTCTGTAAAGCTAGTCTGCATTAACAACAGTAACCAGAGGCGGCAGAGCTTAGCAAAGGGTTAACTGTCACTGTTTGGCTTTATCAACTACATTAACTAAAAGTGTCACTTGATCTAAACAGTTCCTTCAAAGCAGAAAGGCTGTTTCTCTTTAAAGCAATCAACATTTCTTTGGTGTAATATTTCCTTTTTTGTCTCATAGTTTTGATGAACTGCTTCATATCAAATAATGTACCGCTGCTGGATTTTTGCGTGGCGCAATAAAGCAATAAAACAGCACGAGCTTTTGCGAAACATGTCAAACGGGCTCCCATAACCCTCAGCCGCGCACCTGTGTTGATGTTGCTTCATTTCTCTGATGATGTGTGGCGGTAATCAAAAGGAGATCCTGAACACAGATATGTTCTCTCTTGGCTATTGAGCCATCCACCGCTTCCAGCCATGCACCTGTACCCCTCCTCGCTCCTGCAGCAGCGAGCCATGTTTTGCTTGGCATTTCTCATTAAAAACTTGCTCAGCTTGACACCGTGGTTTCCTAAGTGAGGCTTTCACAAAGAATCTGTCAGTACAAACACCTGACAGCTTGTTAATAACAGATTTCCACCATAACAATACGGCACTATTGTCGCTCGGGTCAGACTCGATCTAAGAAACAGAGCAGTCACGGCACTCGGAAATCAACATTTATTCAACACATTTGTGCCTAACTGGACATAAGGTGGATAAGGTCAGACTGACTTTGGAAAGACAGCGCATGCCAGCTCGATCTGGACTGGATTGCGCTAACAATGACCTCGATGTTCAAAAACATTCATAGAATTTATAACATTTTTGAGACTTTTTCTAATGGCCTATTTTGGGGTGATGTGATATACTGCTCTGAGCCATAAGTAGAGTCTATCCTCTTTAGCATAGGATTTAATGATGCTTGAATGTGCACTCTCTTACATGTGCGGCCCCTGCCACCAGAAAAGTTTTTGAGAGGCAAGTTAACAGACCGTGAAAAGGCGGCACAGATGGCAACATCCTAGGTGGTAATTATCCAGCACCTCCTCTAGAAAAAAGGCAAGAAAGTAGAAAGTAAAAACACAAGATGGGTGTTACCATCAGGTCAGACTCTGACACCTCTTGCAAGTCAAATCAAATCACCAGGGTCCTGCGGGGACAGAGGCGGGACTGATGTCACAGGTCACGTCGTCCAATAAGAGGATGATTTCTAGCTTCACTGCTTTACATGCTTGAGAGGAATCGGCATTCAATACCAAGTTTTTCCCCTAGTGTTATGTATTCGATGAGCTGGGTAAGCCGGCCATAATAGGAGCATTTATGCAACATTAAAGCTGTTGTGAAGAGCTTAAACGTTTATTTTGGTGCAGATCTATTAAAATTAGAGGTGACGGTTCATTTGAATCCTGTTTGATTTTTGGGGTGGGGGGATTCGATGCATTACAGGGTGATGGCTGTTCCAATGTACAAGTGCCCATGCAAAAATATGTTAATGCTGCCCATATTAGAATCTTTGTCTGGTTGTCATTCTCACATGGGGCACATCAAAGCCATATGACCTGATTTTGCACCTGCTGTTTAATTAAATTTACAAGACAGACACACTCTCCACTCCTGGTGATATACAAATCAGTTTTTATTACCCCGGCCCTGTAATTTACAAGGCAATCGACTGATGTGTGGAGATGGTGCCTGCCAAAGTGGTCCCTCAGAAAAGATATAGAAACTCTCAACACTGCTTCAGTTCTGCTTCTTACGAGAAAGCTTGAGCGGCGTAGATAATGAACTGTAGGGATTTATATGTGCCTTGTTGGAGAGGGATATATCTGCCTTACTTTAGAGGTATAGACTTTTCATGTAATGATGCAATATTCTTGGCACTAACAAAAAAGTGGTATGGTATTTTTTCTGAAAATGTACTTTGGTTTTATCATAGTTGAACTGATGCTGCTAATTGCACTAAATATTTTTTATTTTTTAATCCTGGGGGTCCACATACAGAAAATAATAAGAGTGTATTCATTTAGCACCATGTTATATTGTAAATTCATACATTATCATACTACAACTTAAAATCGTATTACATAAAATGAATGTGTGTTCAGTGTATTCACTTTTCTTTTCTTCTTTTCTTTTTTTTCTCATATTTGTCCTTGATCATATAATTGTTATGTTTATAAAAGTACCATGTCTCATTACCGTCTGACATTACCAGGTATATTTCTTTCAGGATTCAAAAAAGAAAAGAAAAGAAAAACACTACATTGTGTATAATATAAATTCTGCTTTGTTTCTTTTCAAAGGGCTCAGAGCACAAATGTGTGGCTTGTTGTCAATTTATATTTGCTTTGATGATTTTATTTTAATAATTTATAGTTTAATAAATTGATCAGATTTATCCTCTACTTATCATTCTGAGCAAACAGGCAATAAATCTCTCAGTTAAGTCAGTAAATCAGTGTTATATCTGATTTAAAAATTGCAGGGGTATTTCAATAAAAGACATTTCAACCATTTAAATCCTTTAATTCTGTAGTAACATGTTAAATTCCATAAAGCCATGCAGGCTCAGAGCACATCTCCAATATCTGTGCACTCTGTGCAGATTTGTGATTGCATGTGATTCAGACATGCCCCCGGTCGCAGTGGAGTGCGCTTCTCAGGCAATCCATAATAGATGATGAAATTTGGCAAGCGGTCGAGCCTTATGGTCCATTCTTCCTCCCGCAGCTGCTTGTTTTCCCACAACTCATCTGTGCTGACCAAGTTGTGTGCTGGAGTACGTGTCTGGGTCCGTATGTCACCAGCTCTGCCTACGAGCGCTCCTCCTGCAACTTTCATATTCATATTCAACATATTTCCCATGTTACAAAAACTGCATTCTTCCATCTTAGAAAACATTGCCAAGCTACGAAACATGTTCTCATGATCTGTTTCTGATGCAGAGATGCATTCATGACCTCTAGACTGGACTATTGTAATGCACTTCTAGGTGGTTGTCCTGCATCTTCAATAAACAAGCTACAGTCCAAAATGCAGCAGCTAGAGTCCTTACCAGGTCAAGAAAATATGATCATATTACCCCAATTTTACAGTCTCTGCACTGACTACCTATTAAGTTCCGTATCAGTTACAAATTAACATTACTTACCTATAAGGCCCTAAATGGTTTAGCTCCTGCATACCTAGCCTTATACCATGCTACACTCCATCACACTCCCTGAGGTCACAAAACGCTGGACTTTTGGTAGTTCCTAGGATAGCACTAAAGTCCACTAAAGGAGGTAGATCTTTTTTACATTTGGTTCCCAAACTCTGGAATAGCCTTCCTGAGAATGTTCGGGGGTCAGACACACCCTCTCTGTTTAAATCTAGATTAAAAACGCATCTCTTTCACCAAGCATTTGAATAATGTATCTTAAATTGTGACAGTTGTATCTGATCAAATGCGCATTCTTATTCTTTAGCTTGGGTTAAACTAATTAATTTTACCTTGTTGGAACAGCAGCTATGCTAATGATGTCTCTATTCATTTCTATGTTTTGCCATGGGATTTACATCCCGTGGTAACTAGGATTTACACAAGCTCCAGTCTGGATCCAGAACACCTGAGAAGAGATGATGCTGACCCCCTCAGAGGACCTCAGATGATGCTAACCCTGAAACAACAAACAGAACTAACAAATATTGCTACAAGTGTGATTGCATCATATAATAATTGCTGTTAATAATGTTCATCGTCTGGTTGACTACGTCTTGTATTAATTTTTCTGAAAAATCCTGTCATACGCGCACAAACTGACAGTCACCACTTATAAGCTATTACTAAATATTGTAGAAACGTAATTTCCTGTAAAGTTGCTTTGTAATGATTTGTATTGTAAAAAGTGCTATACAAATAAACTTGAATTGAATTGAATTAATTAACAAAGTATAAATCTTTATTTTATTTATTGACATACTATTTGTATTTGTATTTAAGTCTTAGCATGCTGAATTCTTGGCTTTGTGGTTGTGGACAATATCAGCCCATTTGGTATGAAGCTAGTCCTCTAGCATGCTTGCTTCCACTAGAAAAATTCATTAGAAATAATACACTATCCTAATACACTATAGACGTTGGTTGTTTTTGCTTTTGAGGTGCACTAATATCTCATATACTTTTTAATTGAGAGTGTTTTGATAAAGTTTTGATTAAAAAAACAATTAATATAAATAACAATTGCCAGTTTTCCAGTTGTTAAACTAAAACTAAAACTAAACCGAAACTAAAACTGTTAATTGAAAAAGAAAAATCTGGAATTAAATAAAATATAAAATATTACATAAAAATAAATTCAAACTAGAAATTTTCTTAATAAATACAAACTAAAACTAAATAAGGAAATTAATTAAATCTAAATAGTTATATATAAATAAAAGTATAAAAAATATTAAAGTAAAACAAAATAAATAAATAAAATCCTAAAAAAAATAAATAAAAAAAATAAAACTGAAAATTAAAATGAAAAATAAATGGTAATTACGTGTGTTTGTTTGTGTGTGCATGCATTTTATGAGGTACAAAGTTGCAGTTTTACAATGAGATGAAGTCATAATTGTGAGATAAAATTGTCATAAAATCATAATTGTGAAATATAAAGTTATATATAGCCATATCTGTGAGACAGTTCAACTCCAAGAAAAAGTCACCATTGTGTGAAATAGTCACAATGATTAAATAAAGTCACATTGTGATATGTAAAGTTGTAAACAAATAATATATATAAATTATAGTGCTGTCAAACAATTAATCGCATCCAAAATAAAAGTTTTTATTTACAAAATATATGTGTGTGTGTACTGTGTATATTTATTATGTATATATATATACACACACATAAATTTATATATTTCAGAAAAATAAGTTAATATAATAATATAAATTATATGAATTAACATATATACATGCAAACATTTTCTAAATATATACAATATGTGTGTATTTATATATACATAATAAATATACACATCACACGCACATACATTATGAAAACAAAAACTTTTATTTTTGGACACGATTAATCACGATTAATCACGATTAATCGTTTGACAGCATTAATAATTTTTTATTTTTGTATTATTTTTGGTCTGGTCCTGCCAAACACGTCAACACGGGAGAACTGTACATCAAATGATTTCAAGGGGTCTTCAATATCAGTCATAAACTGAAACCAATCAAAACTGTTGTGAGACTCATGTGAAAGTATACAGAGCACTTATGCCAAAACAAATGAGGTATTGCTCATTGCTCTCTCTCTCTTTCTCTCTCTCTCTCACCCAGGAGGTGTTGGCTGATTGATGGCCTGGGTTGAGCCAGTATGGTAAGATGGCTGCGAGATGCTGATCAGCAGCTGTTTTCTCAGAGCGAGGGAAAGGGGGAAGAAGTTTTCCGCTTGCCCTTCAGGCGGACCAGGTGTCTCTAACTCCTCGCTGTGTCATCCCCCAATCTTGGCACCGCGTTCCCAAACAGGTCCACTTCATTGTTGCGCTTCCTCAGGGACGGGCCCAAATTAATGCACGAACAGTACACCCAGCAGAAGATACTCCCCAAAAATGTCGCCCAGAGCCTGGGTGTAGGACAGAACGAGAGTTTTTGCTGAATGGAAATGAGAGATGGAGTCAGAGAAAGCCAGAGAGGCACACAGGAGAGCTCAATTTGTTAAGGTGCAGGTGCAAAATTTGAGTGAATGCCAGGTTGCGCTCCTCTTTTTGGTTCCATATTAACACTGTCAGCTTTTTTGTTCATATCTAAATCTTTTTTGACAATGCTGCCTGCTTTCAGTGCCTGCTGTGATTTGCTCATTTGCTGTGTCGTAAAAAGTTCATATTTGTCTATAAACTAGAAAATTAGCCAGTCATTATGGAAGTCAACACAGAAAGCTTTTAGGAAGTCTTGATTGGTGCTTGTGCTCAACCATAGATGAGTGCATTTGAATTGACTTAAGTCGGACTGAAGCAATAATTTATGCTATTTTACTTTAGTCCAAATGAAATCGTACCAGTTCGGGCTACGTATCCCAGAAGCAACATAAACATAAATTGTTTGTAGAGACCATCAGTGCCAACTGTTCTACCATCCACTTAGGCGTACAATGCTTTTGGCAAATGCAGTCCAGATCCAGGCTAGACAGATTGCGATTGTGTCATCTATGAAACTTTGCAAGAACAATACTCAAAAACTGGCTTTGCAAGAAGATTCAGTTTCTGTTTTTGTTTTTTCATAAAGTAGTGCATCTATCTGTCTAATATAATGCAAGAACACAACAGAAGTTAACCGAGAGTCTCCAAAAAGTCTAATTGCTTTGGACTTTTGCAATTTTGATGATGACAGTTGGTATGGGAGGCGTATGGGCCGCAGTCAAAATTGAATAAAACACAAGGCGGGAGTTGGATGACAGCTTTAAACAGGGCAAGGCCACGAGTCTTCTCTTCTGTCTGTGGGAACAAATGCAGTCCTGCACCAAACATTGGCAACCGCAGACCACAGCTTGGAGGCAACGGGAGAAAAATAACTTCTGTCAAAAGCAAGAACAAAGGAGAAAACACTCACGCCTGCACTTTACTCCTCATTATTTTGTGATTTCATAATCAAGACAACGGGATCTGATCTGCAAAACCGTGGACAGCTGGTCCGTTTCCACCACAGAGCCTGTTGGGATTTGTAGTTCTTTCTCAAAGACATGTGCGAATCCCCACCGTCCCTCCCCTCGTTCTCGATAACGGACGACTTTTTCAGGAAACAGAAGGGGTACTCTGTTGTGCCGGGCTCTTTATTTCCTTCCTCCGTCGGATAAATAAAACATTGGGCACACTTTGAAGGGCCGGGCAGGGGGAAGTGGAGATTCAAAGGGATTGTTAAGAATCTGGGCTGTGTCCTTGCATCGATTCCCTGTTTCGTTTGCGTGGCTCCGCTGATGCTGCATTGTGGGTCGCAGATTGTGCTGTTTTTTCCAACCCTCAAGTGAGATGTAAAAGCAAGGCACCCATCTGCCGTGCAGCCCCTGAAAGCTCTGGCGTGTGGAAAGATAAGAAGAAAGAAGAGAGAGAAATGGAGAGGAAGATCACTGCTCTGAACCGTCACCAGACCTCACTGGTTAAAAAGTAGATAATACAATGCTGTGTAAAACCTGTGAAGATATTTTACACATCGCAATCATATTAGGCCCATCCGAGAAAGGAAAAAAAATATATATAATGAAAGTAATTTCACCACCAAGTGTTTTTCAGCATGACATGAAGTGGCTTTAGCTGAAAAAAAAAGTAAAAAAAAAAAATCCACAACAGCAAACCAATTGAAGATATTAAACTTCAACCAATAGTTACATTTACTAAAAATGGTAATAAAAATAAACAGCTATGCCAAGTAATGTTGTCCATTAGCAGAGCTGTGCCATATTGAAAATATACTTGCAGTTATGATTTATAAACTGCCATTTGTAACAAACTTCTGAGAAATAGTCATAATTGTGAGATATAAAGTTGCAGTTATGCAAAAAGCTTGCAATTATTAAATATAGACACATTGTCATAATTGCAAAATGTAATGTTAGAATTGTGAGGCACAAAGTAAAAAAAATTCAATTTTATGTTGCAATAGTTAAAAGAAATATTATAGCGAAAGTCATGATCATAGTAAAGTCATAATTGTAAGACATTAAGTCATAATTGTGAGATATAGATATAGAGCAATTGAGATATACAGTAAAGTCACATTTGTGAGACAGTTTGATTCCAAAAAAAAAGTTGCAATTGTAAGAAATATTCACAGTTAATAAATATAAAGTCACATTGTGAGATATAAAGCTGTACTTGTAAGGTACAAAGTCACAACTATGGGAAATAGTGAGATAATTGTAATTGTGAGATTAGATATAGTCACAATTATGAGAAATACAGTCATAATTATTAGTCACATTGTGAGCAATAAAGTCCTAACTGTTAAATATAAAGTCACAATTACTTAAAATAAAATCACAGTGGTGAGATAACGAGATTAAGAAACTCTTATGATCTCTGCCAATGACAATAAAAATGTCAGAAAGAGAGGTTTCGCCAGCGTTTTTGATCTCCCCAATAAATTATCTTTGAAGCTTCTTCTAAAAGCAGTCCTCACTTGAACCTGAAGTTTAGACAAAACTGTCTCTCCTCCATGGTATCCAGTTTGGGATGTGAGGGGGTGGGACTACTGGGCGGAGAGCAGGTTGGGCGGTACTTCCTGTTCACACCTCCCACTCTGCTGTGAGCGAGCTCAGGAGTGTCAGCACCCCTCCCCCACTCACAGCTGTCTGAACACACACACACACACACACACACACACACACACACACACACACACACACACACACACACACACACACACAGGTGCTCAACTCACCTCAAATATTCAATGACAGACAGAGACTGATAATTCTTGCAAATGCTTTAAACCTGCATTCTCAGCACAGACTGCAAGGTGAATACATAATACTTTCATGTAGATTTGTATGTGTGAAGAAGCCATGTTAGGAAGATAATAGGGGTAATATGACTTTAGAATATTTAAATGTATTAAAATCATGAGGTGTATCTGGCCATTTAAAATGTGTTCATTATTTACTGCATAAGCTAACCACAAACCAGGCCTACTGATAAGGCTGCATTATTATGACCTAAAGAAAAAAGAAAAGAAAGAAAAAAAAAACTATTTGTGGACTTTTTCCTTTAATGTAATCATGATTATATATTTGGAACCATAGAGTTTATATTATATTATACTACTACATGTCATATTCTTCAACCATTCATTTATTGCTATATCATACAGTAAATCAATACACTGACTAAAATGTATTTATACAGTGAGCAAATAAATGTAGTAATAGTAAACATTCATAAGTGTATACAGTAAATGCCACTTGGATGAAAGCATCCACTAAATGTATAAATTATTTCATTATTTTCATTCTAAATTTTGTAAATTATTGTAATAGACAGAACGTGTTTCATTGATTCCATGCCATTTCTTTAATTAATCTACACCACAATATTCAGCCCGTTCAGATATGTTAGAAATCCTCAAATCCTATTTCAGTCGCATATGAAGAAAGCAGTTTTGCACCTATATTAAATAAAACCACTCAATCTAAGCATTTGATATTAGTCTAATTCCACAAATTTAATCTTACCACTTTCCATTATTCAAATCAAGCAGTTTATTTTGCTCCATGTTCATATTATGTATTGTCTTGTATGACATTGAATACATTAAGATAACTTTCTAATATATTTGTTTATTCCAAACAATATTCCCCAACAAATAAATTTGATTAATTAAATGTACACAATTAGTGTCTCTTAACAATAATAATAGGAATATTTATCATACAAAATAATGATGTGTTTCCTTATGGTTTAGATTTGAGACCTTAAATAGCGTCCCCTACAGAGTTCATTGTGTAAATGACAGAGAGGATAATGAAGAACAAAGCGTTCCTCTTCCAAGATCAGATCTTCCTTCAGGCAACGAGGACCTACTTTACAGCTAACTATAAAATCTAAAACTTGAGACTGTGGGATAAGAATTAAAAACTCTTTCCCAAAGGGAATTGTCTTCATCCGTTCTGAAACTGGGAACATCCCACAAGGTCAGATCCATAGACTGAAACGGATCTGAAATACAGAGATTGACTTTGACAAGAGGGCAAAAGAAATGGAGCGAAGAATCTGTCTCAAATAACTAAGAACACTTAGAAGTGCATATCATTGAGCCAAAAGAGACCTACTGGCGAATAAAAAAATAAAAAATAATAAAACACTTACGGCCCCTTCCAACTGGACAGGTTTTGTTGTGTGATATAGTAGACAAGCAATAAAAGGAAAAAAATTAAGAAAATCAGGAAATCAACAGAAGCATGACACCTCCAGGGATATATTCCCAAATCCCTGTAGGCTTGAACAGAGCTTCCAATATCTAAGACAAAGCAGTCCAGAGATATTTCTCATTAACATAAAAGAAGACCTGGATAAGCCAACTGTAGTAAAATATGCTCAAGCAAATACTTTAATTCAGGCAACATTAATAAACTGCAACCGTACCCATTTGTACTATAGACTAAAATGCCCATGTGGATGGTATTACATTGGGAAAAGAAAAGTGAAAGAGAAGATAAATCAACAACAGAAAGACCTTCCTATTTGTCTGATTTAAAAAAAATCGCTCAAAATGATTGAAGTCTACATACTATTCAAAATTCTTAAGCACCTTATTTATTTTTGATTGAGGACTTGTGACACAATAATGATGGAAGGATCATATTTAGGAGATGAGCAAACATGAACGCCATCACAATGTCGTAATTATCAAATTATAGATTTTCTTTGAGTTGGGGGCACGCCAATTAAAAAATAATTATTCTCATTTATCAGATTTAGGAGGCTACAGGTTTGTGAGCCAAAACCATATTTCCCATCACTGTCTTAGAATGGAAGTCAGTCAGAAATACCTATACTACCGTTCAAAAGTTTGGTGTTGGTAAGATTTTGTTTTTTTAACAGATTATTCACACCTGTGCAATATTCATGCTGTCTAATCAGCATCTTGCTATGCCACACCTGTGAGGTGGATAGATTATATCGGCAAAGGAGAAGTGCTCACTAACACAGATTTAGACAGATTTGTGAACAATATTTGAGAGAAATAGGCCTTTTGTGTAGAAAAAGTGTTAGATCTTTGAGGTCAGCTCATGAAAAATGGGGGCAAAAATTGTGTTTATAATTTTGTTCAGTGTATATATATATATATATATATATATATATATATATATATATATATATATATATATATAAACAGGTATTATAAATAGTTTTAAAAATATATATTTTAAACAATAATAATAATTCAAATAATATTTAATTTGTAATAATTTTGGCAGTATTTTTTTATTAATAATTGCAAAAGAGGATCTTTAATGTTCAAAAACATTAAAAAAATAGAATTTAGTATATAGCATTAGTTTCAGATTAAATGTATCATTTGCTCTCCATTTAGCTTGGTGTCAAAAAGCACAAAATAAGCCTGTCTTTGTCAGTAATTGACAAATATAATATAATAAATATGGTGATTGCAAAACATGTTATAAATCATATATAAATATTCTTCATCATACTGTATTCATTTGCACTTTCATTTATAGTCAGCTCTTTAAAAGACCCTTTTAAGACTTTAAGAAGACTGTGTAGCCACAACATTTAGGTTCTAGCAAGGCCTTTAACTTTATATCCATCAAAAGTGCTTTGAAAAAAACAAAATGTAGTTCAGAAAGACAATAAAAAGTTGTGAAATAACACTAGTGCTCACGGGAAAGAAAGAAAATTGAAGTTCTGTGAATATTGCACTGCCTATCTGAGCTCAGCAGGATCCCAGACTGGGCCTGCGGGGATCAAAAAAGAAACCTTGTAGTTGTTGAAAAGTAATAATAAAAAGAAAAAATGTGTGTGGCTCAGAGCCTGTTCCCTTTCTACGGGCATACAGGGAGGGCCAGGCCTCACTGTGAAGATAAATGTCATTTTCAGCACACACACAGGCCTGCAGTGAGAGTGTGTCACGTCTACTCTTATCACTGCTCACACACACACACACACACACACACACACACACACACACACACACACACACACACACACACACACGGCTTTCAGTGTGGTGAACTGGTTATTATATCACACAGACTGCAGCTGAGTCAATAATTCTATGTGAAAAGAAGAGTGGGCAAAGAAAGAGAGAAGAAAGGTAGAAATAGAGAATGAGTATTGTTTTTTTAAATTGATCAAAGTACTTTTAGAAGGATCCGTGTGGCACAGGTTTTGAAAGAGAGAGCTTGAGATTTGTTTTAACGACACATTTTGCAGTGTTGCATTGGAGCTTCAGTAAGTAAAAATAAACCCAAAAGAAAGCAGTTAAACTGCATCCGTTGTCTTTGACATGACAATAGCAGCAGCATGGCTTGTAAAGGAATACATTTATTCGAAGGGAGAATATGAGCCTCATTTAGATTACATGTAAAGTAAAACATTGGCATAAAGTCTGGTCTAGTCCACTAAACAGCTAAGAACTACATAATTAGGCAAGAAGAGACCATCTTGACTAACATGTAAAACAAACAGTAACAACTAAAATGAAGTACTTTGGGTTTTCTTATGCACTATAAAATCTGAAATTAATAATATCACAATGAAGGTGAATTAATAAAGTAACAATTTCAATGGTTGTACAGATTAAACTGAAGGAACTATTTATTTATCCCCCCCCCCCCACAGACATAAAATTGTAATAATATTTAACAAAACTACTATTTTTACTGTATTTTTGATCAGTTAAATGCAGCCTTGGTGAGCATGAAGACTTTTATAATCATTAGAAAACGTAACCGCCCTTTTTGAATATTAGTATATTACTTGTACTGTACCTGTAACTGATATCATATATCTCCTAATTCTCTACAATAATTTCAAAGGATTATATAAGAATCTTTATAGCTACAATAGTTTATGACAGCCAAATTGGTGGTGATATCTCAGCAACAATAACAATGATATCATTAGGAAACTGAGACTTGACATTAAACTTTAAAACATTAAAACAGGTCACATATCCTAGCTATTAAAAACTTTTAACAAAACTCTTTTATAGATTCGGGGTTAAGAAATTTTATGTTGAAATATGAAACCAGAAATAAGTTCCTGATCAGAAGTGTGATTATTATTGATGGGCGAAACAAAGCTATTTGAGATTTTAAAGAGACATTGCATTGAAGCTGATGATGCCTGCTGGTCAAATCACTGTAGAAAAAAAAAGTCACCCCAAACATACATTAAGACCACATTTACAAACCAATTGAAAATATTATATGAAAAGTACAACCTATTAAATGCAATTAACAAATTGTCTATTCCTGTAATGAATAATGAAGCCTTGTATACTGAAATTGTGTGACTTTTGTGCTCTGAATCACAGTTCAAAACAAATGATTCGAAAAGGTTTCAAAGCATTGCAAAGCAGTCTTTCAAAAAACACCAATCAATATCAGCTCAGCATTTTTTTCTGGTGTATAAACCTACCTAAATGCCAGAAAACACATAGCAGCCAGCAAAGACCAGATTGTTAGTGTGTGATACACACCTGACCGTGTCCAAAGTTGAGATTTTCAGTAAAACAGAAATACCTACAGTATAATGTAATCTGGATGCTTATTAAACCCAGAGAGGCTCATTGCACACTTTTCTGTTCCAGACAGAAGAGCCAGATGGAGCTCTGTACACACTGTACAAATGTTACACCCTTTGGGACTACTGCCCAAAAACATACACATACACCTTTTTTGGGCAGGTAATGAAGGAGTTGCTGGCCCCCATGCTCTCCCCTGGTCTCTACACCCCCTCCCCACCAGGAGCTGGTCAAAATGCCAGCGCGGTCCCACCTGGGAGAAGCTTACTCTGTGGCACCTGACGGGCCAACGTCAGTGTCACACCAGGCCCGAAGCGCTCACCCCTGACGAGAACACAATGGCATGCAGCCTGCCGGCAGACACGGGCAGGTACAGATAATATTGTTAATCGTGCAGAATGGCAAACAGGCCTCTCAGGACAAAGAGGGATGGTGGTGCAGCGATTGGAGAATATCCCCTCTTCTATTTATTTCCTCCTTTCTCGCCGTTTAAGCACAGAAAATTTCATTTAGCTATTTTCCACCTCACAGCATCTATCAGCCAAGGTGTTTGGTTCTGATATACTGGAATTGAGAGTTTTGCCTTTTACAGCAGGGTATGAATCACAGAAAAATATGCACACCCCCCCCCCCCCCCCACCCCCTCGTCCGTTCTCATCCCCCTCTCATTTTTTATCTAACTCGGGCAACAATGAGTGCACATTGCTCCAAAATCTCGACATTGTTTCACTTCTGTTTTCATTCGTCTGGAAACTAGGAGATATTCTACGGGAGTGCTTTGTAAAATGAGATAAGCACATTTCTTTCCCCTACAAGCATGTTTAATTTCTCATATATTTTAAAGAGGCTAAATGGCCCCATCTGGGTTTGCAGAGCATCATCTACTTATGTTTCATATTTTGTGTCGCATCCCATTAACATTGCATAAAAAAAAGAAAGAAAAGAAAGCTTCTTTTTCTAATCTTTTTATACACACAATAAATAGACGTTCATATCCTCTGCGTTGATTCACAAAGCAATGTAGAAAAAGAAAAAAAAAAACAAAGGGATTATGGGTGAGATCAACTTCTGTAAACTGTTAAAATGGCTTTTCGAACTTTCGAGAGAGACATAAATTAGACGCTTAACCTATTCCAGAATGGTTGTGAATGATGTTCGAAAAAAAAATTCTTCAAGCAGGGCTGCTTTCATAAGACTACAAATAATCAAGGTCATGATAGGGTGACTGTGGAGTCAAACTATTATTACTTGCACACAAAAAGAAAGCTGTTTTTGAGATCTCTCTATGAACTAGAGTTCATAAATTGGATTTGATGAAAAGAGTCACAGCAGAGGTGTTTAAATGTTAATAGATTAGCGGTAAAATAACCTCAGAGTAAACCATTTCCACCTCAGAGTAAACGTTATAAAATGAAGTTTAAAATATCAAATAGTAAAATTTTTCAGAGCAGACAAAAACTGCAAATAGAGATGTTTTCATAAGATTAAACAATGAATGTCACGATAAGTGGACTTTTGCACAATGTAGAGTAAAAATTTTATTACTTGTGCACAAAGCAGAAGGGCATCTTTTGAGATCCCTGCACTCAAAAGTGAAAAACAAAAACTCGAAAAGTTCACAAATAGCACAAATAGCAAGAGTCACAGCAGAGTCGTACATTTAATATAGGTATGTCTTAATGACTGTTTGTATTGAAGCCCATATACACCTCTGATTAAAAATAAATAGATTTTATTGTGAAATAAAGTGTAATATGAGAAATAAAGTCACACGGGGAGAGTCACATTTATGAGAAACAAATTTATAAATAAAGTGAAAATTTCGTTTTGTCACAGTTGGGATTTTACATCTTGAAACTTTGCAAATTTTGCTGCAAGTTTAATCGCAACATATAAACATTGCAGTTAATAGTGTTTGTCTGTCTGATTACATCATTAACTAACTGCATGAATTTTACTATACATTTCTGCCATATGGACACAGGGCTGGACTGGGACAAAAAATCGGCCCAGGCATTTTTGCCCAGACCGGCCCACATATTATCATAAACACCACCCATCTTTGCACGCCCTTAATTATATGCATACCAACTCCTATTCATTAAAACCACTAATGCCATGTAATGAGTGAGTATAGGAACGAGTGAGAGTTAACAGATGAAATAAGTCAAAATGTTATATTTATTAATACAGTTGAACTATTCTCCACAGCGGTGAATCCTAAAACAAGCTATAAGCGGCTCTGGCATAGCAATACCAGTGTTTCTTACAGGATTTTTGTTAAAACTATGGTGGTGTGTCCTAGGTCCTTCAAGGGGGGTTCGGGGGCATGCCCCCCCATGTGAAAATTTTGTTCATTTTAATGTTAAATTCATTAATCTGGTGCACTTTGAGAGTTCAAAATTAAAAGCTCCAACCCATATTCAGTGTGCAAATTAAACAAAGAAAAATTCAAACCTCTTTTAGTTACAGTGTCTATTTACATTACACCTATACACAATAATAGTTATATTAATCCAATGACAGTAATAGCCATATTTTGTAAAACAAATGCACAAAAAAATAAAGGAAACTTTCTTAATTAGTTGTACCAATTTCTATACTTGAAAGAGATAAGCACATGATCTTTTATTTTGACGCAAACTGCATCAATCTTTTATTTTGGCGGAAAACATGGTTTACAAACGCCTCTTATTAAATTTCTAGTGAATTGCGGTAATCGTCAACTATGCAGATGTGGAAATAATCTACACTCATGACATGGCCTAAGTGTTTTGAAAGTAGTTATGCTTACCGCAGGCTCTACACTTTTTCATCTCTCTCCTGATCCTCTGTCCTCACTATCATCATCTGCCACAGGAGCTGATGAAGGTCAGAAAACATATATTTTGACACAGTTTACAGTGTCTGCTTTAAGGGCCTGGTTCTATTTTTTCACGCTATTTATCTGCACATTCCTTGCGTTTCTTCTCCATCTTTTTTTACAGATACACACTGACACTGCTGCCGCTCGCTCACTCGTTTAAAGTTGTGATTGGGCCAGCCCAGTGTCAATCAAAAAAAGAGCCAATGGGCCACTGATCTACGTGTTTCATGGGCTGGTCTATCAGAAAAAAAAAACTAACACTGACTTTGACCAATGCAAAACACCGGCACAAACCCAGCGCCTCCAATTAAGCAAAACAAAACAAAACAAAACGAATGGGCCGCCGATGTACAAATTTTATGGGCTGTTTAAAAAAAAAAAAAAAGTATGAGTATGAGATATATTGGCCCAAAAAGCAAGTCGGCCCACCGGGCAAATGCCCGGTATGCCCAATGGCCAGTCCAGCCATGTATGGACATCAACGTGACATAGTCACCACAAAATATAAAACTTTGAAATAGAAACATACATTTTCTTTAAAGCTGCTTTGCAATGATTTGTATTATGAAAAGTGCTATGCAAATAAACTTGAATTCAATTGAATATCTCAGATTTACGACTTTTTCTTACAGTTTTTTTTTTCAATTGTAAACAAGTGGTAAACAAGGTGTTTATTCAACTCAGAATTTTTACTTTTCACACAATTTTTTAAAGGATCATATGATGCGAGTGTTACAAGCTCTTGGTGCTAGAAGATCTGTAAAGTTGCAAACACTAAAGTCTCAAATCCAAAGAGATATTCTTTATAGATTCAGCTCATACAGCTCATTCTAACACACTCCCACATGTCTACGTCACGATGTGGGAAGATTTGCATAACACTGCCCAAATGTTCATGCAAAGAAAGGTGTACCTTTTATTCTCATTGTAGTATTGTTGCCGCGCTGCCATGTTGTCGAGACACTGTGTGTTTCATTGTGAAAGCGAAACTACTTTGTTTGGCCTTCCAAAAGAGGATGATATCCGCTTTATCATGCCTAGAGCTGATCTGTGCTGGTCGCTGATGAAATACATCAACTTCAGGCTGTGGATTCCTGGATCAGCTTTCACCATGGAGTCCAGCCCGTGGTCATCACATGTGGTTATAGCCTCCGCTCATTCAGCCCACTGTGTGTGATGCTGTGTTTCATTGTGAAAGCAAAAGTACTTTGTTTGACCTTCCAAAAGAGGACACAACAAGAAATCAGTGGTTAATTTGTATTTACAACACTGTTCCAGAACAGTTCAACCCAAATATTCAGGACTGTTTCCTGATATGCTGGCTGTTCTGACTCACAGACTGTATGTTTTTTATATTTAAAGAATTTGCCACTGATGATTCAAACGTGAGTTTTGAGCAGTGTAGAGCAGCGCTTGTTGTTTGTCGTATCTCTGATCACAAATGCAGGCATGGCACGATGCAACGCAATGCATAAAAAGACAGTATAAGTCATAATAATCAGTAATTATGTCCCCACTGGATGCAACAAATGCTTAGATTATAATGGGTTTTATTGGTTTTGTCTGATCGTGCTGAGAGATGGCATCACAGTATAGTGAAGGGCAAGAAGTATTCAGCCAATCACAACGCACTGGATAGCTGGCCAATCACAGCACACGTCGCTTTTCAGACCAATGAGCTTTGTAAAAATCTACGCATTTCAGAAAGGAGGGGCAGAGAGGAGAAACAATAATGTACAGTATGAGGAAAATAACATGTTTTTTGAACCTTAAACCCCATGAACACATTTCATTTCACCAAATACACCAAATAATGTTATTTTTAGCAACATCATGTGACCCTTTTAAACCTGACACTCAAACACCAGAACCTCACACCAAATCTGCAAAACCATACGCTAATTCTCGGCCTTTGACTCAGTTTTCGATTTCATAAAAAAGTTTTTGCAAAACACAACGCACAGTTCTCTATGTAACACAAAAACCTAACATGAATTAATATTACGGCAAAGGTGTTTGCAAATGTTTGCTTTTAAGATGTGTTTTTGATATTTTGAATGCAGTGCTTAATTTTGCAAGAGATGTGAAGCATTTACCATTTTGTGTGTGCAATTCTTGAAAAAAAGAGGCAAAGTTTTAAAATGTAAGCAGTTGAAAAAAACAAAACAATTGCAAGAACATTGTTTGTCACAAATATGATATATAACGTAATAACGTGAGATATAAAGTCACATTGCAAGACATAAAATTGCAGTAGTGACCAAGTCACAATTTTGAAATATAAAGTCGTAATTATAAAAAAGCAGTGTCTCAATTTTGAGAGATACAAAACTGCAATTGTGATTAAACAAAGTCACAATTATGAGATATAAAGTCATGGTTACAAGGAAGCTAAGCCCTTGTAAAATTGGAAATGGGATTAAATAAAGTCGCAATTATTGGATATAATTATATTGTGAGATAGAAAGTCACATTGCAAGATATAAGGTCATAATTAGGAGTTGTAAAGTTGCAATTATGTCCAACCTTATCATTTTCTTTACTTTAAGACGCAAACAAGCTTCTATACTTTTATATTTTATTCATATGTACAGTATTCATACATAAGAAGCTAACAATGGGATAAATTATTTTCTATGCACAAACTACATTATCTTCCATATTACTTATATTGTATCCAAACAACACTGAATCCTTTTTTTTTTATAATGACTGAAGCTTAATTTTATCAACATCCCCCACTTATTCATTTAAAAGGGGACCCCTGTAGCTCTTGGAAACCCAAACTGAGGACAGCTCTTTTGTGCCTTATTCTTTCAGAGCTGGGCGGTATGGACTGGGTTCCTGTTGCTGGCAGACACCATGGGCCGCAGATTGAGTGACAGCAGTAGCAGTCCTGATACATCTGGGGTGTGATTGGAGCAGGGAGCTGAGCAGAGGATGTGTCACAGACAGCACTGCATCACAGAGCCCCAATCTTTTACACCTGACAGCATCCATATTCATGCACCCGGACTCCATCTTTTGCCAGACGTGGTAAGTGTAGCCTGCGTTCCCCAATCAGAGATAAAGGCATGCTTGCTAAAAGGCTGGAATGCGTTCTGCAGATGGCTGTTTTGCTGTGACATTTTAGGTGTGAGGAGTAGAAACACTGTCAAGAAAGGTTTTAGTTTTGTGACAGACTCAGTGTTTTAAAGGTATTTTCCTGCACTCAGTTATGAATAGATGGGTGAGTTGCAAAGATCTTGCATTTTAAATTTCAATTGTAAAATTATATCTTCTGTTTAAAGGGACTTCTCCTTCAAAAAGGAAAATTCTGTCATTAATTTCTCACCATCATGTCTTTCCAAACCCGCAGGACCTTCATTCATCTTCACAACACAATTTAGGATATTTTTGTTAAAATCTGAGAGCTTTCTGAACCTGCATAGGCAGCAAGGGAACTCCCACTTTGAAGGCCCAGAAAGGTAGTAAGGATGTTTTTTGTTTTCTTTGTGCACAAAAAGTATTCTCATAGTTTCATAACACTGCAGTTGAACAACTAATACCACATGGACCATTTTAACGATGTCCTTGATACGTGTCAGTTATATTGCTCTCTATGGAGGATCAGAAAGCTCTCAAATTCCATCAAAATTATATTAATGTGTGTTCTGAAGATGAACGGAGGTCTTACAGATTTGGAGTGACATGAGGTCGTTGAACTATCCCATTTTTTGACCCCTTTAAAAAAAAAAAACTGACTAATAACTTAGGATTGCATATGATATAAATGCATTTCAAATGTGTAGGGATGACAACTGTTTCTATGACCAAGAGAAATTCATTACAGACAGTGATGGGACGATGTGTTTGCATACTCTAATTTGCCCTATAGTTTGCATCTGCTAGAACAGACATCAGATGGCTCTTCAATCTTGACTCTTTTGCATTGAAACGTTACACATCTCTGACTAATACACAATGCTAACAAGCCTACCAAACAAAGCAAGAGGAGTAAGGACCGCCATAGCACGTCTGCGTTGACCTTAAAATGAAGAGCTCGATGCAACATCTGGTTCATCAGCTGGATCCTATGCATCAGCGGGCAGAGGGACACACTGGGACAGGTTTGGCGGCTGCCTTTGACAGCAACAGTTAATTTCCAACATAATCAATTTATGTGGAGCTCCATAATAACCATCTGTGTGCTGCAGTGGAGACTGAATTTCCGAGGAATGACGCGTTTCTTTTCAAATGTCTCGGCCAGGAGAAAGACAAGTCCAGCTTCCCCATATGGAACTATACGCTCACTGTGTGGGCTTTTCTATATGCGAAACTATGCCTGTGTCAACGGCTTGTGTTTTCATACAACAAATTTAACAGATGCAGCCAGAAATTTAAGTCCTCAAAATATTCTTGTTTTATAGTGCTACACAATTCGAAGGCAAAAATAAAAACACCTCGCCAGTGTGGCTGTGGCCTCTAACAAGGTTACTCCTTATGGTAACTTGTGACACACACCCTCTCCCTCACCTTTGATGTCAAAATGTAGCGAGGAATGTGCCACTCACACAATTATGGATTCACCTCCCTGAGCCAATTACACCAGACCTGTCATGGCTGAATGCGAAGAGCAGCTCACGTACAGACACGGACAGACCCGGCTGTGCGATACTAAAACTGAATCCCACTCACTGCCCTCTGACCCCAGCGCATGCTATTAAAATGGCAGGCATAGCAGGGTAATGGCTAACTTCCATGCACACTTCGACCTTTATCCAAGGGTGAATAGGAACTTGGCTTGTATGGTCTTTGGGAAACATAGCCACTAAAATGTTTTTTTTTTTTTTGCCCACAATTTCTTGTGCGTGACTCTAAAGTGCAATTTTATCCACATACGGTAACAAACACAGTGTGTCCAGTGTAGTTTCCAGTGTGGTTCACAAACACTCACATTCTTTCTGCATTAAACTTATTTCATGTCTTGGTTTCCCTAAGTTTGTACTGCCAGGTCTGTCAGCATCTACAGTATATGTGGGAAAATGTTTTAAAGAAAATATCACGGAAGTTTAACATAAATGAAGGTAAGTGTCATAAAGAAAAACAAGTTTGATCCAAAGCCTGCATTTTTCGAGATTGCTGTCTGATTTCTGGATGAAGCAAATAGAACTCCATTAGTGGTCCACTCTGGATGCCTAGTATCTGAATTACAATGTGCCAAACTCCTTTTTGAACATAGTTAAAGAAAATTGTCAAACGAAAGGTTTCTATGTGCCCAAATGTTCAATAAGCTTTAAAGCTTGACTGAAAAAATTGCAGATAGCAGAAAGGCTTCTCAGCACAGTTATCTGATTGGCTATTTGGGCTGTCAGTCATCTGTCCAAAGGTCAGATGCGGCTTTGTTTCTCATAATTACAATTTTTTCCTATTGCAATTTTTGGATTTTATATATTCTTTTTTTAATCTCAAAAGATCCTGCGTTCATCCTGCATGAACAGAATTCTGTAAGACAAGATTAACCTCTTTATCATCAAAAATAAGTGATCATCATTAAAACAGTAACCTAGCCGAGCCTTCACTAAGCCAGGCCTTAAACAGTCAAGACTAATCCTACATTATCAGCTGTTGCCATTTCATGATCTCAATACTTTTCTGCTCTTTTATAATGTAACTATGTGGAGATGAATTTGTATTTTTAAGCTTAATTTTATAGAAGTTATCCAAAAAAATAATAATAATTTATGTAGATGTTGTAGAACAGAAAAATTTAATTTGGCATTTATTGTTTGAATTTCTTAAAAAATTACAAAATTTGAAAGTTGAGACCATGTTTCATACCCAGAAGTAATGTGCTCTATCTTATATCTTGGCATGCTGTCAGTTTTCTCTTTGTTCCACAATGTATTTTTCACTGCATGAGAACATAATGTGTGGTGTGAGAGCAGCAAGGCTTGTCGGACATAGCAATAGTAATGAAGCAGGACAGTTCTTTGTGAAAGGTCAATTGAGATTAAACTGTCCAACTCAGCAATGTACAGGTAGGTTCAAGTATTTTGCTATGACATGAATGAAATTCTGCGACTTTCACCAGATCCGAATTGGATTTTTTTTGTAGCCTTTTGCCGCCATTCACAAATTCATCCATCCATCAGAAAATAGTGATACTTTCTGAACGCCATTTCATTAAACCAAATCATGTTACCTATGTTACTTCCATAGTTAGAGGAGCACAATGGCGATTTTGTGTATTTTTGCCAAATGTGACACATGGAGTGCCGTGTGTCCTTGTGAAACCTGCAAACACACATTCCCTTTTTCCCTAATTGACATGCGAAGAATCCCAGCAGCTGGGAGGCTTTCTGTGAGCCCTGGCACAACCCTGGCCACCTGGACATAATAGCCATCAGCTGCCACCATCACCAGAACGCTTTGTCGGCACCGCATTACAATATTCCCCCCCCCTTTATTTATCTCACAAGGACTGCTGCCATTGTCTGTTCTCTTCTGGCTGGGATGAAAGAGAAGAGAGACAGACTTCTGATAAGCAAGACGCGTTTCTGAACGTTTGATTACATGTGTACCAGCCGAATGCATTTGAATATGAGATTCTTCATATCAGATTCTACGTGCCTGATACACTGTTGCTCATAAATCTAATATTACGTCCAGAGGAATTACGGTCTCTGTTTGTGTGAAAACATATTGATTTCCTCTTTCTCATCTGGCATTTAGAACCTGACACATTTCCTCCTCATCTTTAATTCAGGAATCACTTTCGCTCTCTGCTTTCCAATCGCAATCCTTTGATTCTTCTCCTACTTCTCAATTCTTTATGGAGCTCTGCATTTCAAAGAGTTCACCATCTTCTTCAGAGGCAGAGCGCAGGCCAAGTCTTCGAATGAGACTGCCCATCTGAGGTTATCTGGTTTCAGCAGGGGCTTGCTCATCTCCAATTCAGGTCGTCCTCAACTGCACAAGGGGACATAAAACCCAGCATGGGCGCATCTTGTGATCCCAGTAAGCCTGGCTGTTAAAAGGCTTGATCAGTCGGGCATCCACCTGGACTGCCTGACCCTGAGAGGCATATAAATGCCAAAGAAGAAAACATGTGCATGAGCTTAGTGTGAAGGAAAAGCAAGATCTGCTTTTGGGTCAGAGACAAAAGACTGTCCATGCTAAAGATAAGGATGGATAGATAGATTACAATTGTACGTGCAGGTGTAGATAGAGATTAAAACATGTAGAAATGTAGTCTGTACTTGGTGGTTTCATATTATTTTGAATAACCTGTATAGTTATATTTAAATGTATGCATATTAATTATTAAAAGCATTAAACATTTGAAGTATTTATTATTATTATTATTGCAGCCCTGACATCATAAAAAGATTAACATTATGTATTTGTTTGTTTATTTATTTATATGCTTGTTTCAGAGTAATGAACTGAAAAACTAAACATTTATAAAATTACATTTAATTATATTACTGCAAATTTATATTAAAAAAAGAAATGTATGAAAAGTCATGTGGTGCAACCACATTGGGGGAAAAATAATCATTGAAATTCACAAAAAATGTACAGCAAAAGGTTGCAAAATATTTATTTCAGCTACATTTAATAAAAAAGTTGAAAGTTAGTCAACTTAATTTGTTTATTTAAATGTACAGTAGCTACAATAAATTGATTGCAACCACTTACCTTAAAAAGTTTTGTAAATTCAATTCATTCTTTTTTTTCAGAGTGGTTGCACCATATGACTTGCCTGACATTTTGTTTATTAATCAGTATTAAAATTATAATACAATTTATTATAATATATTTTACTTAAGAAATAGTACCATTGTATTATTATTATTATTATTTAAAGAAATCCATTCTTTTAAGAAGTCTTTTTTTTCTGAACAGTTTATAATTTTAAAATGAAAAACATGTTCATAATTTGTGTTTCATAATTGTATGTATGAACTGCATTATATATATATGATCAAAAGAAGAAGAAAAAAGTTACACTGACTATTTTACACAGAACAGCTTCTTAAAGATTTCTTGAAAGATCCCTGAATGTGACTCTCTTCTCTGGTAACTTCATTATTATGGATGATTTTCATCTTTCTATTGTATACGATGGTCTCTCTGTATACCTTTAACATGTGTTGACCTAGAGGCCATGGTGTGCAGTGCACATCTGGCTGAAGCAATGCCTGAATGGGATTTGCCTGGGGTGGGAGACCAGCTGGGGGTGCACATATGAAGCCGGGCTGTGGAAATGCTATGTGTATTATGAATAAGGACTTTAATGGATACACCGACAGCTGTACTTCTCCTGCGCACAAGGCCATGCACTTTTCTACCTTTGGAAAAGCTGAGCATACACATCAGATGGATAAAAAGGGAGAAGTGATGTTTGCTCTCGATATTTCAAGCACTAGCGTATAGTGAAAAGCGCAGAGCACACTTGAAAAAGCTGGTCCTGCTGGTAAAGCATAAGATAATGAGATAAAAAAACATGTACCATATGCAGGTGTGTTTTTGAGAGAGGTAATCAAAATACACTTTATAATAGATAGTCTATTGTAGTGTGTATATAACTTCTCAATGCCACATTGTCTATTGTGTAAATTTGACAGCTAAAGTATGTTGTTTTACCTTCTTTTCATATTCAATCAATGTACAACCTGGCACACTATGTTCTAGAACAGGGATTTTTAAATGTTTTAATGCCAAGGACCCATAAATGAAGATAGTGTATGTGAGGACGTTATATATTTTCAAGGAAACTAATTTAAACTATGTGAAAAAATATTCAGTGTAATATAATAAACATGAATAAGTAAATACTAAGCAACTCTTATGAGCCCCGTCAGGCTGGCTGGGGCGGCGGTGTTGCAACAATATATAGTGATGTTACTCAGAAAACAGGATACAGGTTTAAGTCATTTGAAATACTTCTGCTTAATGTTACACTGTCAGATATGCAAAAGAAATCTATAGTATATAAAGGTGCATCTCAGTAAATTAGAATGTCGTGGAAAAGTTCATTTCATTTCAGTAATTCAACTCAAATTGTGAAACTCGTGTATTAAATTCAATGCACACGGACTGAAGTAGTTTAAGTCTTTGGTTCTTTTCATTATGAAGATTTAGGCTCACATTTAACAAGAACCCACCAATTCAGTCTCTCAACAAATTAAAATACTTCATAAAATTTTTTGGTGAATATTTGAGTTTGCTGGCTAGTCAAGCACACCAACACCATGGTCATTTAACCAACTTTTGGTGCTTTTGGCAGTGAAAGGAAATCAGCATCTTCAAAAAGCTGGTCAGCAGAAGGAAGCATGAAGTGCTCAAAAATTAATTGGTAAATGGATGCAGTGACTTTGGTTTTCAAAAAACACAATGAACCAACACCAGCAGATGATATTGCACCCTAAATCATCACAGACTGTGGAAACTTAACACTGGACTTCAAGCAACTTGGGCTATGAGCTTCATTCATCTTAGTGACTTAGGAGTCCTCCTCACTACTCTTAGATCAAAAATGTAGGAGTTCTAAATTTAGGACTTACACGCCCACTATTTTTAGGATTCTCTCCTAAGTCAGCAAGTTAGTAGCTATTTTAGCCTTAAGATGTTTTGTGAATACGGGCCCAGTTCTTCTCCTTAAGCCTGGTTCACACGGCAGGATAATTAGGCCGATTTTAGCCCCGATTGACACCTTCCGACAATCTTAAGGATGCTCCGATTATCGTAAAATAATCTGATCAGATATTCCTGCCGTGTGTGGTGTGTTAAAACTGCTCTCCTCTGCTCGGAAGGACGTCGGGACCGCTCTGATCTCAAATCGGGGATATCCAACATGTTGGATTTATTTGGCCCGATTTCTTCTCGTGTGTGGTGTCCCCCGAGGACAAACGATCACGCAGCCTGTGGACTGTGGCGTGTAGCCAATCAGAAAGCGAGGTGATGAGGCGGCGAGGAAGTACCGGGTAACAAAATCAAAACAGCCAGCGGCATGGTGCACCAGAAAGTCCAGTGGACGTCGGAGATGGAGGACTTTGTCTCCACTTCTTTCACCATCACCTTTTCTTGTTTTTCTTATGGTTTTTTTTCGGTTACAAACAAAGCACACACTATGGCCACTGCATCCTCTTCGTCCGCCATGATTGTTTACTCTGAAGTCACGTTTGATCTCGAGGGATTTTGCGAGATGTCCCGTCTGACCTGGGAATGCTCGGGAGTCAAATCGGTTCGTGTGTGATGTGTTGATTTTGCCGTGTGGCTGCACACCACTCATCTAAACCAACAACATGTATGTTAGACCCTATACCATCTAAGCTCCTAAAAGAGGTGCTTCCAGAAGTCAAAGATCCTCTTCTGACTATTATTAATTCCTCATTGTCATTAGGATATGTCCCCAAAACATTCAAACTGGCTGTTATTAAGCCTCTCATCAAAAAACCACAACTTGACCCCAAAGAACTAGTTAATTATAGACCAATCTCGAATCTCCCTTTTCTGTCCAAGATACTAGAAAAGGTGGTATCCTCACAATTATATTCCTTCTTAGAGAAAAATGGTATATGTTAGGATTTCCAGTCAGGATTTAGACCGTATCATAGTACTGAGACTGCTCTCCTTAGAGTTACAAATGATCTGCTCTTATCATCTGATCGTGGGTGTATCTCTCTATTAGTTTTATTGGATCTTAGTGCTGCGTTTGACACAATTGACCACAACATTCTTTTGCATAGACTTGAACACTTTGTTGGCATCAGTGGAAGTGCATTAGCATGGTTTAAATCGTACTTATATGACCGCCATCAGTTCGTAGCAGTGAATGAAGATGTATCCTATCGATCACAAGTGCAGTATGGAGTACCTCAAGGCTCAGTACTAGGGCCGCTACTCTTCACGCTTTATATGTTACCCTTGGGAGATATCATCAGGAAACATGGTGTTAGCTTTCACTGTTATGCTGATGATACTCAGCTCTATATTTCTTCACAGCCCGGTGAAACACACCAATTTGAAAAACTAATGGATTGCATAGTCGATATAAAAAACTGGATGACGAGTAATTTCTTACTGCTAAATTCTGAAAAAACAGAGGTGTTAATTATAGGACCTAAAAACTCTGCTTGTAATAACCTAGAACACTGTCTAAGACTTGATGGTTGCTCTGTCAATTCTTCGTCATCAGTTAGGAACCTAGGTGTGCTATTTGGTCGCAAACTTTCCTTAGAAAGCCACGTTTCTAGCATTTGTAAAACTGCATTTTTCCATCTCAAAAATATATCTAAATTACGGCCTATGCTCTCAATGTCAAATGCAGAAATGTTAATCCATGCATTTATGACCTCAAGGTTAGATTATTGTAATGCTTTATTGGGTGGTTGTTCTGCACGCTTAGTAAACAAACTACAGCTAGTCCAAAATGCAGCAGCAAGAGTTCTTACTAGAACCAGGAAGTATGACCATATTAGCCCGGTCCTGTCAACACTGCACTGGCTCCCTATCAAGCATCGTATAGATTTTAAAATATTGCTTATTACTTATAAAGCCCTGAATGGTTTTGCACCTCAGTATTTGAATGAGCTCCTTTTACATTATAATCCTCTATGTCCGCTACGTTCTCAAAACTCAGGCAATTTGATAATACCTAGAATATCTAAATCAACTGCGGGCGGCAGATCCTTTTCCTATTTGGCGCCTAAACTCTGGAATAACCTACCTAACATTGTTCGGGAGGCAGACACACTCTTGCAGTTTAAATCTAGATTAAAGACCCATCTCTTTAACCTGGCATACACATAACGTACTAAGATGCTTTTAATATCCAAATCCGTTAAAGGATTTTTAGGCTGCATTAATTAGGTAAACTGGAACCGGAAACACTTCCCATAACACCCTATGTACTTGCTACATCATTAGAAGAATGGCATCTACGCTAATATTTGTCTGTTTCTCTCTTGTTCCGAGGTCACCGTGGCCACCAGATCCAGTCTGTGTCCAGATCAGAGGGTCACTGCAGTCACCCGGATCCAGTACGTATCCAGACCAGATGGTGGATCAGCACCTAGAAAGGACCTCTACATCCCTGAAAGACAGCGGAGACCAGGACAACTAGAGCCCCAGATACAGATCCCCTGTAAAGACCTTGTCTCAGAGGACCACCAGGACAAGACCACAGGAAACAGATGATTCTTCTGCACAATCTGACTTTGCTGCAGCCTGGAATTGGACTACTGGTTTCGTCTGGTCAGAGGAGAACTGGCCCCCCAACTGAGCCTGGTTTCTCCCAAGGTTTTTTTCTCCATTCTGTCACCGATGTAGTTTCGGTTCCTTGCCGCCGTCGCCTCTGGCTTGCTTAGTTGGGGACACTTCATCTACAGCGATATCGTTGACTTGATTGCAAATAAATGCACAGACACTATTTAACTGAACAGAGATGACATAACTGAATCCAATGATGAACTGCCTTTAACAATCATTTTTGCATTATTGACACTGTTTTCCTAATGAATGTTGTTCAGTTGCTTTGACGCAATGTATTTTGTTTAAAGCGCTATATAAATAAAGGTGACTTTGACTTTGACTGTACGGCAAAAACTGTTAGACGCGTGATTTTTTATCGCCGTGTGTGGGGTCTCTCAGGTTTGGAAAATCGGCCGACAATTTTAAAATCGTCCCGTGTGAACCAGGCTTTAGCCCAGGTAAGACGCCACTGATGTTGTCTGTGATTCAACAAATTCTTTGACACTTCTGTGTGTGGTGGCTCTTGATGTCTTGACCCCAGCCTCAGTCCATTCCTTGTGAAGTTCACTCAAATTCTTGAATCGATTTTGCTTGACAATCCTCATAAGGGTGTGGTTCTCTTGGTTGGTTGTGCATCTTTTTCTTCCACACTTTTTCCTTCCACTCAACTTTCTGTTAATATGCTTGGATACAGCACTCTGTGAACAGCCAGCTTCTTTGGCAATGAATGTTTCTGGCTTACTCTCCTTGTGAAGGGTGTCGATGATTGTCTTCTGGACAACTGTCAGATCAGCAGTCTTCTCCATGATTGTGTAGCCTAGTGAACCAAACTGAGAGACTATTTTGAAGGCTCGGAAACCTTTGCAGGTGTTTTGAGTTGATTAGCTGATTGGCAAGTCACCATATTCTAATTTGAGATAGAAAATGGTTGGGTTTTTGTTAAATGTGAACCAAAATCATCACAATTAAAAGAACCAAAGACTTAAACTGCTTCAGTCTGTGTTAATTGAATTTATTTAATACACAAGTTTCACAATTTGAGTTGAATTACTGAAATTAACCTTTTCCACGACGTTCTAATTTATTGTAAAAAAAACAAAACAAAAAAAAAACTATGTATAGACTGCCAGGACCATATAAATTTGCAGAATTTGCATAAAGAATTTGCAGATTTCCTCTCAGACCTATCGGTTAATGTTGATAAAGCGTTAAAGAGACTTTTTGACATTCATTTTAATAATATAATTGATGCAAACTTGCATTTATAGACACTCTTTTGGAATCAAGCAAAACATAACCAGAACCTCTCATCGTTTTAATCATAAAATATTAACTAAATATACAAAATATTATTAACTCATCATTATCTCTAGGTTACGTCCCAAAACCATTCAATCTGGAGGTTATTAAGCCTCTTATTAAGAAACCACAACTACATCATAGTGAACTGGCGAATTACAGACCCATTTCAAATCTTCTGTTTATGTCTACAATTTTTATTTAAATTTGCATCTGCTCAGTTGTGCTCCTTCCTGCAACCATTTTAATTTAAATCTTTATCTATGAAGAATTACAGTCGGGTTTCAGGCCCCACCATGGCACAGAAACTACACTTGTTAAAATTACAAATGACTTGCTTCTTGTGTCAGACCAAGGCTGCATCACATTGCTAGTTTTACTTGACCTTAGTGCTGCGTTCGACACTATAGATCATGATATACTCAAGGATCGATTACAAAATATACAGGTATTCAAGGGCAGGCTTTAAAATGGTTTAGATCGTACCTTTCGATCGACTTAAATATACATGTTGCCCCTTGGTAATATTATTAGAAAACTCAGGATTAGTTTCCATTTTTATGCTGATGATACTCTACTATATATTTCAACAGGAACAGATAAAACTTCTAAATTATCTAAGCTAAGAAAGTTTGTTAAAAATGTTAAAGACTGGATAACCAAAATTTTTCTCCTATTAAATTCGGATAAGACTGAGTAATTACTTATTGGACCGAAACAATACACATAATCTCGTAGATTACAATTTGCATCTGGATGGATGTACTGTTACTTCCACAGTCAAAAATGTGGGTGTTATAGTAGCTAGACCACAACTTGTCTTTCGAAAACTATATTTCCCATGTTACAAAAACTGCATTCTTCCATCTTGGAAACATTGCCAAGCTATGAAATATGTTACCGGTTTCTGATGCAGAAAAGCTAGTTCATGCATTCATGACCTCTAGACTGGACTATTGTAATGCACTGCTAAATGTTTGTCCTGCATCTTCAATAAACAAGTACTAGTACAATAGTATGAATATTACTACTTACTTTTAAGGCCCTAAATGGTTTAGATCTTGCATACTCAACTAAACTTCAATCATGCTACAATCCATCCTGCTCCCTACTACTCTTTAGAAAACAGAACAAAATGTTTTCAGATTATTTCATAATCAAATTTAATTAAACATGGTTCACTAATAATTTTAAAGTGCACATGGCAACTTTGAAAAAAAAAAAAAATACATTGTTTTTAAAATAATAAATAAGTGAACTCCCTGGTACCCCCTTGTGGCCCTCTTGAGCTCACTGACCCTAGTTTTTAAACCCCTGCTCAAGGGTCATTTTTGGCACATGAGCACTTAAAGTCAAAGTTTAATACTAGATGTATTCATTTTTCTTCAGTGATGCAGGTATTATATTAGTTATGTAGTTTTATACAGTTATGAGCTGTACAAGAAGCGCTTTCTGGTCTCAAAATAATAATTTGTACAAGATGCTACCATGAGAAGTGTTTTAAAACAGTAAAGATGATGCATGTAATAATGAATCAAGATATTCAACTTTTCATATGCAAACTACAATGACAGTGATGCTAAAGATCACATAATTTATGGAAGAGACACACTCACAGTTATCACCACAAGCCATAAAATAGCAAGTGCAAATACTGAACTAAATATTAATTACCAAGATTAATGAACAAGAAATATTAATCAATGGCATGTCGTAAAAAGTTGCTTTATGGTTTCCAAGGGAAGATTTCCTAATCTTAAACAAAAGCACTCACAACAAGATCTGCAGTAATCTATGCATAGTGAACGCATGGCAACACAAGGCGCAACATCCACCACAAATAAGAGCCCACAGACACGAAGAGGCAGCCGGCATTTGCTGTTTGAGGAATTTGGGGATTTGATAATTTCCTGTTTTCTGAAAGGGATGGCAGCACCTGGTCGGCACAGCTGTACTTCATTTGGAGAGCAATTAGAACAACGGAGAGGGAGGCAAGAGGAGTGGCTGCCTTGTCATTAAGGGCTGTAGAATGGCCTCTGTTTGTTAGACACATGGCACAGAGTTAATGCTTTTGAATGGGGAGACGGCCGCTGTTGATGCTGCTGTGAATTTCTCCTAAGTGCTGGCAACATCTAAAAAGCCACTCTAACAAAAAGAGAAAAGTCACATTTCCAATTTTTTCTCGTAAGCAAATGTTTTAGACGTTAATTATGAAATAATGTTACACTTGGAAATAGTTTTTCAACAGTAGTTTATTTGTATTGCTCACTGCACTGCATGTTTTGTCTCTTTCTCTCTTCACTTTGACATACAAAAAAGCTCTCAGTATTGATCAGAAGCAAAACTTGCCTTTTCTCACAAAGACAAAAACGAGGGGAAATGATTTCAAAGCTACACCAGGACAGAAATCCTGTCAATTTGGTGGTTAGCTTCCTGTCTCTCGGTATATGATGTAACTGTCTTTGACGTGCACATGAACGTGGCAGTGGGGGGGAGGCAAAGTACGATCAAAGGGGAGCGCTTTATCGCCACATCAGAGCTCCCCACTGCATTTTGTATTCTACCAATCTGTCAAAACAGCCTGACAAATTCCTGTGATAGAGAGTTAAGTTATTTCCTCCTCTTTTATTCAGCCACAGATGGGACCAGAAGTACTAAAGTGCAGCATGAAAACACAGACCCACAAAGGTAAAAAAAGCTCCTGCAATATTGAGAGATTTTGGAGGGAAATAGCAGCCTGAGAGAGAGACAGAAAATAAAGATGGTGTAACTTTAGAAAAATGTAGATATTAAAAAGACACGATAAAAGAGATTTCTGAAAAAGAGAGACGTGCTTTTGAAAACTGGCATGCATTTGACATGAATCATGTCTTTAGAGAAATATACAGTGTGTTGTTTTGAGGTTTGGTGTAGTATTTTCAGGTCTTGTTTGAGTTTGACTGCAAAAGTTATTTTCTTCCAGGACTTTTGTCTTGCATTCTTAAAATATTATTATTATTATAATTATTATACTTTTTTTTTGAGAATCAAATAAATTAACAAATCTTTTTTTTTTTTTTTTTTTTAGCTTTTACACATAAATGTAATTTTAGGTTGAAAATTGTGCTATATATATATATTTTTTTTTTTTTTTACGATGTTAAATATTTTTACTAAGCGAGACAAAAATACAAATTAAGAAAATTATTATTTGAATAAAAGTTATGACTTGAAACTGAACTTTGAAATGCTTAACTTACAGGAAAGACATACTGTAGAATATGGTTAAAGTAACAAGAAAATTCATTTTTTTAATGACTAAGTGTATAATTTATGCACCACTAGTGTCATTAAATTCAATTGTCAAAATATTTTTATGAAACAGGATTCCCCAACAATCCTCCTGTCTACCATTGGTCCTCAAACAGACAACCCTATCCCAGTTATACTGCATTTGTGTGATCAAATAAGCAGAGAACTATTTTGATGGTACCAGAACATAGAAATTAACATACAAATAACTTACAATTTCTCTGCAATCAACTGCTTTTTAACACCAAAAACCTTTAAATACTGTGTTATGAAAATTCCCCCCTGTAAAAAATACAAAATGCTGGGTATTACACACACATGCAGCTGTCTTTATAGATAATAGCATTGGGAGATCATGGATCCTCATCATGGGTTTGCGGCCCCCTGAGGAAGCCGGTACAGAACACTCATTGTTAATGGGGATGTTAGCGTGTCTGCAGGCAGTGTGGGGAGAGCGATCAGAGATGGACAGAGAGGGGGGAGTTTGCACCTGCCAGGTGGAGAAGTGTTGTGAAGCTCCATCACCAGCATCCATGAGCCCCACAATCCTGTGCTTCACAGATTAATTAGATGGCTTACATCTGCATTGTATTACTGGGGAACATACATCCATCATCAAATTAATGTCTGCTATTCTGCTTATCCATAACCATTTCCATGCAGGTATCAGACTATAAAGGAATACTTCACTTAAAAATATAAATTCTGTCGTCATGTACCCACCCTGACGTGGATTAAAACCAGTGGTGTATAAAGTACCTGAAAGTCATACTCAAGTAAAAGTACAGATATCTTACCATAAAATGACTTTGGTAGAAGTTGAAGTCATCGTTTAGAATATTACTTGAGTAAAAGTCTTAAAGTATGTGATATTTATTGTACATAAGTACTAAGATACTTAGTGGAAATGTATCAGAGTCAAATTATAAATTTTAATTAGGAAAAGTAGTGGAGTAAAAGTAAAATTTGGCTGAAATATAAAACTCAAGTAAAGTACAGATACTCCCAAAAATTACTTATATACTGTAACAAAGTATTTTCACTTTGTAACATTACACTACTGATTAAAACATTCTTTTATTGAACACAAAACAATAACCAGACCAGAAAGGCCAAAAAACTAACATAAGAGTAGTCTATGCAAGCATTTCCAAATCCGGTTCCTGGAGGCATATTAACACCTTTTCAAAAACACCTGATTCCACTCATCATCTCACTAGTAGTGACTCCAAGACCTGAAATAGATGGATCAGTTAACGAAGACATCCAAAACATACAATGCCTGTTCCTCCAGAAACCAAGTTGAGAAACACTGGTTTTTATGACTTGTGATCTGCATTTCAGGTATTCTAAGGAAGAAATGGTTCCACGTGAACCCATAACATTTGCTCATGTGCATTTGTGAAGTCCAGAAGACCACAGGCTGTCGTATTTTTAATTTTAGGGTGTTCAAAAGGGACCTTGTTGCAGCCACTGTGCGCCCTTTTCTGTTCCTCTAACTGATACTACTCGCACAATACGAACTAGCTAATTGTTCTAAAAATGATGCTAATGACCACAACCTCTAATGTCTGTTTCTAGTGCCCCCGTAAGGCCAGGGTAGTGGTGTTTACCTGCAAAACTCTTACTAGCTGACTTCTGTTACATTAACCCCCTTAAAATTACTCCCATCCGGGTCACGGCACCATCATGACTGGTAACCTACTTGCACCTCTCTGAATGGGATTCAAGCCAGCTAATCATGCTGGCAAGGAATATAATGACTGTAACCTCAAGCCTCAGTGCCTAGAGCACCCTGCGAGGCCAGGGTTGTGAGGTTTACCTTCAAAACACTTACTAGCTGGCATCTGTTACATTAATCCGCCAAAACCTTGTTAGGTAAAAAATGATAGCCTGAATGTACTGTAAGTCGCTTTGGATAAAAGCGTCTGCTAAATGCATCAATTTAATTAAATTGTTAATTTTAATTTTTTTATTTATTTAAAAACTCACTCCCATCTGGGTCACGGCACCAATTTGTTTGGTCCTACTCACACAAGGGAGATCGACTTGTTAAGGATACTAAAGACTGCAGCCTCTTGTATCAGTGTCTAGCGTGCATTAGCAATCAGTTGCTAGCAATTTTTAGCAGCCCTCCATTATGCCTATATTGGTTCAGACTTCACAGTGGACATCGTGTTTTGATACAGGGTCTAAAGCCATTCAGTAGTTTTTGGTCTTAAAATTATGTGGCTTTTATTCTTTTAACTGTTCTTGTTGTATTCTCTTTATTTCCTTTAGCTCAAACAGTATTACATAACACTAGCTAATGTCATGGGTTTGATTAATAACTTATACCTTGAACTGAATGAGAGTTGTTTTGGATAAAATGTTTGCCAATTCCATAAAAGTAAACTTATTTTATGCATACAGCTGAAAGTGTATTGTGAACAAGATTAGAGAGCTGTTTTGATTTTTGGTTGAACTAGTTTTCCCAATGCACTTGCTAACCAAACAGCTAGCCAAACTATCTGTGTGGTAACTTCCCTGTGTTTAGGTGGTGTGGCGAACACAAGCTGGGTAGGCATCGAGAGGTGCAAAGGAGATGGAGTTTTGGGTCACAGAGAGTGTTTGGCTGCCCTCCTTCTCCTGTCAGATGCTCGCGCCCAGACCGTGCATGTATATGTGTGTGTGTGGCATGGACGAGGCCCGTCTGCAGCAGATGCAAGGCCCTCATGTCAGAGTCAGGCAATGGCACGGCGGCGCTGCGGAGCCCGATCATACCTCATTGAGCCGTTTTCCCCTTAGCAGATGGCGCGCTGCTGCGGGCGCTCCTCTTCCCGATAATTACCAGCCTTCGCCACAGATGGAAACGTCAGTCAGCCCTCACAGGTCCCGGTTCCTGCCATTGCCTCCGTCCACCGCCCCTCTCTACCTAGGCAAGACACTGCCAACCCTCACCATGTGTTTTGTGACTGCTGACTAGGCAGGCAACAAAAGGAAGAGGGCGCTTCATGAATATGTATGTGGAGATTGTAGGTACGCTGAGAGGCCTCTGTGCTTTTGAGCCATTTTGGACACCAACTTTTTTGGTCTCTTCTGCTCTTCGGTGATGCTCAGCCTTTTTAGGCTAACATGAAACAGAACAAAACAAAGTAAAAAGAGCAATGCTTGTGCATCGCTGATGTGCAAAGGGGCATATTTAGGAGATTAGGATAACTGTGTTTGCAAAATGGATTAATTCTAACAGATGCTGGGACAAACCCCCACTTATCTGTGATAAGGTGAGCAGATGTCCCAACTTGGCACAGGCACGCTAAGAGTTTTATTACTCTGCATCCAAAGTATCCCAGGAGATGCTCCACACAGCAGCCGAACATAATCTACCTTAGCTGAGAACAAGACTTCAGGGTTTGCGTAGTTATTTGTCTTGCCAGTGTAAGTATTTGTGTGGAAATGTTTATAGTGTTTGAAAGTTCAAGTATATAAGCTTAACTAATGCTTGAGCGCTAAATTGATATAGAAATGCAGTCTTTGGTTCTTTTAATCGTGATGATTTAATCGTGATGACATTTAACAAAAACCCACCAATTCACTATCTCAACAAATTATAATACTTCATGAAACCAATAATAATAATAATAAAGAAAACATTGAATGAATTGTTGGCCTTCTGGAAAGTATGTTAATTTACTGTACATGTACTCAATACTTGGTAGGGGCTCCGTTTGCTTTAATTACTGCCTCAATTCGGCGTGGCATGGAGGTGATCAGTTTTTGGCACTGCTGAGGTGGTTTGGAAGCCCAGGTTTCTTTGACAGTGGCCTTCAGCTCATCTGCATTTTTTGGTCTCTTGTTTCTCATTTTACTCTTGACAATACCTCATAGATTCTCTATGGGGTTCAAGTCTGGTGAGTTCGCTGGTCAGTCAAGCACACCAACACCAAAAATTCATTATATAAGAAAATGATGTATTTGTACACTATATATATATATATCGTGTATGATATTTTTGGCAGCCACCTGGTGTCTCAAGTGATTCAACACAATGAGAAAAATTGAAAACTCCAGCTCTGAATTTATGAGGTGTTCTCAAGGTAAGCTTCATTTGCTATGGAGAGCCACAGGAACGGCAGAAATGACTCATAGGTGGTATGTAAGAAGAAAATTCACAGTGAGCTCTCTGTGTCGTGTCATTGTTGCAGTCTGGTTGCAGCACATAAGTGTTGATGCGGCCGCCGCAGGAAAACCATTAGCATCATACTAGGACTGAGTCACCCAATACAGTGAAGACAGACTCAGACTCTTCTAGATATGCCAGCATTCAACAAGGCACAGATAAAGTCGAGTCTATGTTGATGAAAACCTCTTCTAAGACCCTTTGAATTGCTTCTGAATAGCTTCTTTTTATTTATTTTTTCCCATTATTAAATAAGAATTAAACTGGATGAAGCTCAAAAATGTTTGCTCTCCACACCCACCCAAAAGTTTTAGCATTACAAGAACTTAACATAATACAGATCACATGGAAACAAAACACTTTAATAAGCGCACAGATACTTCAGTTCTCAAAAAACAACGCAGCAACTCTAGTCATTTCCAATTCATAAAAGGGCTGGACTACCGTAACATGTTTTTGAAACTGAATCTGTTTTCTTTGTCTCAACTACTAAACAAACAACATTTGCTCCTGCATAATTTCATTTAGCAGAATTTCAACAAGGTACAAATCCTGCTTAAAAACAGTTTTACAAACAAACCTGCGCAGTGACAACTGATGCAACACATTAGCAACACACATTAAAGAGAGAACACCGCACGCCAATAGTAGAACCTCTTACATTCATGTCCCTCCTCAAAGACTTAACCTTATTATTTCAAATATCCTGGGGCATCACTTGTTCATTCAAATTTCATAGATAGCTACGTTGTTCCCCGCCTTTCTCTGGGAAACTTTCTACACTACGCCGGAGGAGTTTGCATCAGCACTTCCATACACTATTAATCTATGAACTGGAACTGTTATCATTAGTGAGCAGCAGTTTATTTATATAGCAGTCTTTGTTTATTTGGGTAATATGTTCATCATTTGTAGTTATCAACTGTCAGCTGATGCATTTAGCCTCACAAATGACACAACATTGCAACTGGATTGGAAAATGACTCAAGTCAGAACTGAAGTCAAATGTAGGAGCTCATGCACTACAGGCCATGTATTAATCCAGTTTTAAGAACTAATATTACCACTGTATTATTCATCACACCAAAGTGAAAAGATCAACACAATGCATTTTTTAAATAAATCAATACCAAGCACAAAGAACACATTAAATTGATCAAAAGTGACAGGAAAGACCGACCAACATTTATAATGTTACAAAATATTTGTATTTATATTTTATATTTCTGTTCTTTTGGACTTTCAAAATAATTTTTACTCAAATCCTGGAAAAAAAAGTATCACAGTTTCCACAAAAATATTAAGCAGCACAACTGTTTTCAACATTGAGAATAATAAATAAGCAAATCTGCATATTAGAATGATTTTTGAAGGATCTTGTAAGACTGGAGTAATTACTGCTGAAAATTCAGCTTTGATACATTAAAACAGAAAAAAGTTCATCTAAAATTTTGCAAATATTACTGTATTTTCGATCATTTAAATGCGGACTCATTTAAAAAATTTAATAAATGAATCTTACTGACCCCAAACCTTGGAACAATTGTAATCGGTAAACCATGGCAGCAATCTATGACATGAGTTTTTAACGAAGTGCATTGTGGCATAGAGTTGCCTTTTGTGATACAGTAGTGCACATTTTTGTGTTATCTGGGTAATCTATACATACAGAAACTAACATACTGCAAAAAATACATACTGCTGAAGTAGTGCGATTAGTATGGTAAAGTGTTATTTAAAAAAAAAAAAGAAAAAAAAAACGAGAAAACAGCCAACTATTGGTTCTTTAAATAGAAAGGTGGGATTTCCTTTCCCACAGCTGCCATGCTGTGTTTTATAATTTCTACTATGCAGTTTTACCAACATTATGCTGTTTCTGCCAATGTTTTATTCCTGTGTATTGTTATCTATGGCCAAAAACATATATACAGAATCATAACTTAAATTTAATTTAAATGGCCTCTGTACCTTTAAAATTGAATAGACATTTCATGTACTGCCACAGTTTGTCTGCACTTCCTCTAAACTGCACTAAAAAATTACATTGCTTTTGTATTACATTTTGTATTACAAAGTTTACTTCACACCCCAATATTCAATTGTTTACTAACCTGTTCAATGCAAAACATATATTTTCCACAAAATGCCAATTCATATGGTATTTTAAAGGTGCTTCTTGTCAATTGATAATAAATGCTGACAGTATACAAAACCATCCAGCATCAATGAATGGGAAAACAGCTCAGAGATTCTGCAAAGTAAGATGAAAAATGGCAGTCACTTGGCTTTGAATGATGTATAAGAACAAAATGTAAATTTTTCGGGGCAAACAATTAATTTAACATGAACTCTTTAATGCATATATGGTTGAAATAAGAGTATGGAAACAGATGTGGTACGTATGGCAGTGAGTGTTTGAGGATGGGATGATGTGTCGTGTGTTCCTCTCATAGTACTGAAGAATCATTGTGGAGCCTCATTTTGATTCCCACCCCATTATGCAGATTGTATGAGTTCAGATGGGGAATATAAGTGCAAAGGCCACAGCCCTCCTTTAAGCCTGGCAGAAATTTGCACTTAAAAGCCATTTGTTGCAGACAATAGCACAGGTGCAGTGTCCTTGACAGCGCTTCATTTTCTCCTGTGAGGCAGAAAGTTGGAGTCACACCTGTTTGGTCTTGTGTTCCCTCTCACCCTCTTTCTCTCGGTGTGTCACTCTCTTTCCATCGCTTACAGAAAGCACTGTGGTCGTACCATGGTGGTATCAAATGGTAATATTATAGTAAACAAATGATTACAATTTATGTACCATTGTATTTATTGCACTCCAAGGTAATGCAGAGAATTTTCTTTTGGGTTCACTTTCTTTCTACTTGTATAATGTGGTCTGTGTACATATATTAAAGGTACAATATGTAAGATATTTACAGTAAAATATCCAAAAACCACTAGGCTAGTGTTATATATTTTGTCCAGCTGATTACTAACAATATCTCTAATGTTTTAAACTACTTGTAAAACATGAGAAAATTCCCATTCTAAACAGTGACACGGGGCAGTGCAGTTGCCTGTCAATGACGTTAGTTACACTTTGTTACCGCCTTTACTGACGTAGAAACCACATGACAACAGTGTCGTGGACAAATGCGGAAGAAGTGTCTAGCGTCCAGCAAACCACTAGCTTGCTTCAAGCAGTTCCTTATTTACTTCTTCTTGCACGTTTTATGGTGGATTGTGTTACTTATTTATGGAACATAATTACTGTTTACCGTCTGCCGCTGCTGTACGGGCCAACCAAACAACCCAAGAAGAGTTTGGGACAAGAGGAGACAAAGAGCGAGGATTAATATCGGTGTTGCATTTTCTTGATGGAGAGAGCTTCGCTACAAACTTCAACTAGAAAGAGATTCCAATCTCGCTTGTGTTTTACTTGACCAGTGAGTTGTTTTGATTCGTATCTTTACAGAAAGCGTATGCTATTATAACGATCAACAAGATTAGTATTATGGGGCATACACGCCGAACGTGGGGCATCGCATCTCTAGACCCGCGCAAGGACGCGTCTGATCCATAGTCTGATCGCGTCTTTGCATTGATTTCGTAAGTAATCTACTCGCGCAAATCGTTGAATTCGCGTTTGCTATGTATTTAGTTGTAAACCTTCCATTACTTGGGTCTAATCCAATATAATAAAATTATGACATCAAACACAACATTTATAAAAATTTACCTCATCCGTTAAATCCATGATTTATCTTTCCGTCTGATTGATGGCTGTCAGCGGTTGGGTAGAAGACAACAAATCACATCATTCCACGCTCCTTCTTAGCGTCATCAAACCACGCGATTGTTATTGTTTAGGTAGTGCGCCCTCTAGTGGCAGATCCTACGAACTGTACCTTTAACATCTAGAAGAGTTCATTATACCTTACAATGCCTTTTGTCCATGGTCATAGGTTCATAAAAGAATTTATACTCTCCAAAATGTTCCTTCAAACAGCTCTCATTCAAATCCAGGTGCTAAATAGCAAATTTTCTTCATAAATTCATTCAAGCGCCGCTGTTTGACTGCTTGCCACCAGACCAGCAGGATTGACCTCTGCTTTAATCTGCTGTCTGTTAAAAATCATCATTTGACTTAAAACCATATTTTAACAATGTTGATTAATCACTCCCCAGTATGTTTGCAGAATCTTGCATTTGACAGATGAATAGCTGTCCATATGCTATTTGTGGTTTATTGAGGCTGTGATGTGGTTTTCATGATGACACTTTACATAGAAGAGCTCACTCACATTGATTAAAATCCATAAATTCTTGCACTTTAGAAGAGATTATGACTAGAGTTAATCTTAAAATAATCAACAATGGAGATATGTTCATATGCTGAGAGGATTATTGGGTGCAAATCCTTGGACTTGTTTTGATGGCTCTCAGGACTTTGGACAAGTGACAGTTGTGTTTGTTCGCTTTTAGGGTTACAGTTTTGCCTGTGCTCATGAAACATTTATTTAAACTACAAACTCTGTTTACAATAAACTTTTCAAAAGCCTTATTAATAGAGAAATTCTGATGTACAGTTGTATTTAAAAAGGTCAACGTCTTCAAGTTTTAGGTCTGTCAAAGTTATATATATATATATATATATATATATATATATATATATATATAAATTATTTATTATTATTATTATTTAACATCACTGTCAAATAAATAGTTTTATATTGTTCTATAACATATGTTTTTTTTTTTTATATTGCACCTGTTTTTCATAGTAAATTATGAAGAAAGTCCCATTTTACAGGTTATTTATTTAGAAATCAAACCTAGACAAAGTAAGAGGTATATTGTGTAGAGTGATTAGAAGTGTAATTAGTGGTGTAAAAACTTTTAATTAACATTCATTTAAGTAAAATGTCACCTATGATTAAAACACCATAATTCATAGACATTTACAGTAATTCATTCAAAATTTCAGTAAGGTTTTTTTCCAGTAAGGGTCGGTAAGGTTTTTTTTTTATATACTATGCAGCAAGGATATTATATTGATCAAAATTGACAGTAAAGACAGACATTTATAATGTTACAAAACATAGTTTAAATGAATGCTGTTCTTTTCAAACTTTCAAACTATTAATCAATGAATCTTGAAAAAAACGTATCTGTTTCCACAAAGATATTAAACACATTTCAAACATTGATAATAATAAGAAATGTTTCTTGATCAGCAAATCTGCATAATAAAATAATTTCAGGAGGATCATGTGACACTGAAGACTGAAGCTGCTTAAAATTCAGGTTGGTCTTCACAGGAATACATTACATTTTAAGATATATTAAAATAGAAAACGGTTATTTCAATCAGTAATATTTTACCATATTAATGTTTGTACTGTATTTTCAACCATATATATGCATCCTTCTTCACTTTGAAAAATCTAACTGACTCAAAACTGACAAACCATGTCAACAATCTATGCCATGAGTTTTCAATGAAGTGAAAAGTTGAGAACAGTGCATTGTGGGATACAGTTACATTGGGCGATATCTGGGGAATCTGGGAATTCCATACAGAAACCGCTGCAAACAATACTGCTGAGATAGCGTGACTAGAATGGTCATGTATTATAAAAATTAGTTTTGCCATCACAGAAATAAATTACATTTAAATAAAATATAGTACAATACAATACAAAAACAACAACAAAAAAATAAAATAAAAATACAATTTTCCTAGAGCTAAACTCAGATAATAGCAATTACATATTCTTAAAAGCTTTACAGACTTAATTTTTGTGTGTGTGTGTGTGTCCTTAATCTAATGCAACCATTTCTGTCAAAGAAATAGATTTGAAGCTCCTATGCCTCTCTGACCTGATAACTAGGCAGTGAAGCAACGGTTAACAACATTTACACAGTGAGAAAAAGTGAGATAGAGAGTGAGAGAAAGAGAAAAAAAAGATAGGTGACCTTGTTACCAGTCGGGCTGAGTTGGACAGGCTGGTAGGAGGTTCGTGTCTACAGGGAAGGACAGACAGATGCTCACTATTTTTCCCAGGGTGAGACATCTTGCCCGGCACAGGCAGCAGACAATCTGGCCCTAGCAGCTGTAACCCTAATGATCACTGGTGGCGCTGCACCTGACCAGCTTAACGCTCGCCCAGCCCGCCTGCACCCCCGGCCCGCCAGTCTCCTCTTTGACCTACAGCAGCTCCAAACTCTGTGAAAACACACACTCACACACACCGACAGATGAGCCCTATAGTATGAAGCTCCGGTGCTCAGGCAAGTGGAGAGAGAGAAACAAATCAAGTCCTTTCCCCACGGTTCATCCATGATCCTTTCTGAGCTGTTTATCTGAAGGCTCCCACACTGCTCTCCGGTGGCCCAGGGGCCCCAGCTCCATCCGCATCCCAGCAGGCCGCTTTCTAAAGCAGATCCCGGCAAGCGGGCTGATAGCTGCCGCGCTCCTACCCTGATCCCAGACCCTCAGAGAGAAGGGTTATGAATGTTTTTTGCGGGATTAATTACACGCTGTCCGCCGAGGAGTTACACCCATAGGGACGCTGTCTGACCACACAATGCGCTGAGCTGGTGTACAAGTGTGAGCTCATGATATTAGCACTTCCTTAAACACTTCCTCCACAAAAGAAAGAAAGGATGATTTAATGCTTAAATTTAGAGGCGAAATTTGTGTTTTAAACAAAATAGTGTTGATTGTTATGCTAAATGACAGAAATATTGGCTTTTTATAAATGGATATGTTCAAAGATTACAATCACAGGAAAAGCATCATGTCTGGACTCGTTCCCTGTACTCAGACGCTCAGCAGCTAAGACCAGATGCAATCACTTCAAAAGGGGGTGCTAGTTAGCTGCTGTCAGATCTGCCTGTTGGCTTTGCGGAGAGCGAGCAGAGATCATTGTGTAGATTAGCCGGTGCACGCCACATGTCTTTACCAGGTTAATTCTAAAGCTTCAAACCTTTCAGGCGCAAATCATAATCGGATGTTACAACAGGCACCTTGCCTCACCCCTTTTCCAGCCATCCTGATCATTTGGATGAATAATTGGTATGTTTCTTATTGAAAATACATTGCATTGCTTATTCAAAGTCTCATCTGCCTGATAGTGGATACCCATGATCGGCTTGCGCTGATGAAACAATCTCAAGAAATACTTGTGCTTTGATTTCCAATGTATTCTCGAACAGACTGAAGGGAATGACTGAAAGAAATGTCCACTGTTATGCACTAGCCAAGCCTGCAGCCTGACTGCTGCTTTATGTATCTGTCTGCTTTGGATAGCACATGTGACACAGACATTTCCCAGTCATTGTGACGGGCAACCTTTCCAACAGTTTTTATTTAGGCGTATTTACATCAAGACAGGCCAGCCTCTTTCAGCCGTAAGAGCTGGGTTGTGATTGTTGTCGGGTAATGTCAGTCTGTCACCCTTGACAACCGTGGTATTTACATAATGCCTTCTCCTTTTGTGGGTTAAACAGGCAATGTGAACATATGGTACAATAATCCAAAATATAAATCATTATCATGGTTTGCCGCATTGTGTTAGGAGCAAACCTAAAATGAACCTCAATGCAAAGAAATAATATGTTTTATATATATATATATATATATATATATATATATATATATATATATATAAGTGTATATATGTATATACAGTAGCCTATATTTTGTTAGAAACAGGCCTCATGGTTTCATGTGTGCTTTGTTAACTGTAAGATTGTTGACTTGAGAGGCTCTCAGCTCAAGGGCCTTAATTTAAATGGTAATAACACTGTCCAAAATCCAGATGCTGTAATTATTATCGCTATATATTTCCAAACTCTCACTCTTCCAGCGGTATCATTTATTAACATAATACTTTTCCTGGCTCTGGATGCAAAGACTGTGCCTATCAGTAACTAATTCATATGGCTCTGCAAATGAACACACTGCAAGAAACCACATTCCCAATATTTCAATTATGGAATTAAAAAAAAAAAAGGAAAATAAAAATGTTGCTTGCAATTGGCTTGTTGGAATTATTATTTATTTAGGGGAGTCAAAATGCATCTATTATCATTATTTTGTTATTATATATGAAGAATTTGGTTCCAAAATGCTATAAATCTGTTTTGATTAATCTCAGTAAAAATGTGTTTTCTTTACCAAGAAGGTGGCAAGATGAAAAACACTATTTTCTGTTTCAAACTTTCACACAGCATCTTAACGTTATAATAACATTAAAAATTCAAATCCAGATTTAGATTTTCAAAGATTTATTCAAATTGTTCTTCCCCAAAATGCAATAAATCCATGAAAGTTTTTTTTTTTTTTTTTTTTTTTTTTTTAATGCAATAAATCCATTAACTCAATATAAAAGTTACGTTTTCATATTGAAACTTGTTGATAATACACAACTTGGTCAATACTAATCTTATATACATGCACTAGACAAAAAATACATTCAATTAGTCATCACTCCCAAAATGAATTCAGCGGGTCATCTTGTTAATAATATAAATTAATTAATAATTTAAATAAATTAAGTAATAATTACAGTAATAAAATACAATTTCATCATGAACCAGAACAACAATATCACGTTAGACCACAGAAATTCCAAAATGACATTTCCCTACATTCATCTTCCAAAAGTACATTCATCTTTGCCATGTTACATTAGTTGATTGGTGCTATATGCTGTATTAAAAAAAATCATAAACAGCATTAATAAAAACACTTACAAGCTACGTAGTGTCACGTTCATAATCTAATGTGACTCATCTGCAATTATGAATGGGATATTTCATAGCTTGTCAGTGATCTACGGCTCTGTGTATCCATCTGAAAGCACTTGATAGAGATTTACTATTAAACACAGAACCGGCTTTACTGACGAGATGTGCATGACAATCACATGCGATTTATCATGCAGCCATAAGTTTGTTGTTGATCACAACTCCATTCCACTCACATACTCTGATCTAAAAGCACATGCAGGAGATTACTTACTTACACAGGAGCGGCTTTACTAACGAGATGCACATGAATATCGAATTCGGTTTTTTGCCCAGCCCTAATTGAGGGCAAGACACAAGAGTAGTCCAGTGAATGGGCATGCTCGATCTCCGGAGAACAATGTCAAAACAGGGTAATCCAAAGGGTAAATCCAAAACACAGGCAATGGTCCAGGCGAGGGGTAAACAGGGTGAGATGAGAGGAGTAATCCAAGACAGGCAATATACTTCAGGGCAGGCAGAGATCATACAGAAATGAGATACACAGGCTAGAATCAGAACACTGGAAAACAGGCCAGGCAAGACTATGACTAGACTTTGACTAGAAGTAGAGTAGACTAGAAGTAGTCCGTAAAGTAGCTGTCTCTAGGAGAGGGCTATAAGCCAAACAATACTCAGCAGTTTGAGAAGGATCTGAGTGGGTGTAATATAGTATGTGTGTGATTGGTTACAGCTGTGAATAATCAGTGCCATGTATGATGGGAAAAATAGTCCAGAGTGACATGCAACAGTCTGTGTAATCTGAAAGTCAATATAAAGGGAGGGTGACCTCTGGTGGCAAGCAAGTCCATGGATAGGATTTGTGACAGTAATAAAGTAGAATGACACAGGAAATAAAAGGCAAAGAGCTTTCTCAAGACCTTCGTAACCTTATTGTTGCAAAACATACTGATGCCGTTAGTTACAGAAAAAAAGTTTCCAGTGAGCACTGTTGGGGCCATAATGCGGAAGTGGAAAGACCATAATTTCCATGAAAGGCCATGACCAGGTGCTCCTCACAAGGTTTCTGTGAAAAGGATTATCAGAAGAGTTGTTCAATAGCCAAGTACAACTTGTGGAGAGCTTCAGAAAGACCTGCAATTAGCATGTACGAATGTTTAAAAGAAAACTATAAGTAATGCACTCAACCGCCGTGGCCTGTATTCATGCTCAGCCTGCAAGGATCTACTGCTGAAGAAAAAGCATGTTTAAGTTCATTTAAAGTTTTCTGCAAAACATTTAGACAAGTCTGTGAAATACTGGGAGAATATAGCCTGGTCAGATGAGATAAAAATTGTACTCTATGGATACCATAATACACACCAAGTTTGGAGGTCTAATGGCACTGTGCATCACCCCAAAAACATCATTGTGTAGCACTGGCAAAATTCATTTAATTGAAGCAAAGGATGAATGGAAAAATGTTCATTTTGACATTCTTGATAAAAATCTGCTGCCATCTACCAGGATGATGAAGATACAATGAGGGTGGACATTTCAGCAAGACAATGATCCCAAACCCACAGCCAAGGAAACTCTCAACTGGTTTCAGAGAAAGAAAGTAAAGCTACAAAATGGCCCAGCCAATCACATGACTTGAATAATAAAAAAATATATGGAAAGAACTAAAGATCAAAATTCATAGAAGAGGCTCATGGAACCTTCAAGATTTGAATACTGTTTGTGTGGAAGAATGGGCCAAGATCACACATGAGCAATGCATACTGCACAACAAGTTTCTCCATACAGGAGGTTTCTTGAAGCTGTCATTAACAACAAAGGCCTTTGTACAAATTATTAATTAAATTTCAGTGTGTTTAATATTTTTTTACCTGGGTCATTCCATTTTATTACACAGAACTTAATTTCTGAACTTATTTGTATTGTTTTCTTTGTATGTATGAATTACTTGGGTTGTTAACGACATCTGGTGAAAATTTCATATCAACATCACCTTAAGAAATATATTTACAGAAAACAAAAATGGCGATGTGTTCAATACTTATTAGTATCAATATTATATATATATATATATATATATATATATATATATATATATATATATATATATATATATAATTTCAACTACTGTGACGAGTCAGCTGCCTCCTCCCTGATTATCATCAGCACCCCGTGCTAAATCGCCGCCCTTCACCAGGCTCCCGACTGGAGTGGGTGTGTGAGAGAGGAGGGGCGCTGGATGAGTCAGGGCTGGCGGCATGTGATGGGGCAAACCTGAAGGAATTGTAGCCTCATCACCGCCGCTGTTGAAAAGCCAAACGCGCCTCTCCTCGAGAGACCGGTCTCTTCCCCGTGCATGCACACTGGTGTCCTCGTGGGTCCAGGAAGGGTGCGTTAAAGGGATTCCCGCGCCACCAGAGACGTGAGCTGCCGGACCCGTAATCCGGATGAGAACCGCACTTGTTTACATGGCCGTCGGGCCAGGATGCCGGGCCGTACATCCCCTGCAAGCGCTGCGGCCAACGAGAAGGATGCGGTCGCTAGAAGAAGCCGCCACCCCTCGCGCCCCGGACCTGAGAGGGGAGCGCGTGCGGCTGCCGGACTCCGCCCCTTACCTGGACCCTTCCTCCAGGAACGCTGCCCGACCCACACGAACTCCGCAACACGACGAGGACACCAGATTCCCTGTTTATTTTAGACACTTTCCCACTTTGGAAACTTTTATTCCCCCTTTTTGTTTTATTTTCCGTTAATAAAAGCCTCTCCGAGGCCTGACGTCACTCCCATTGTGTCCTCCCGCTACACTAGCCTACCTATTAATATTAACATAAATATATTAAACATTGAAATATATAATTCTAGTTCTAACATCACTTCTGTATTTTTATATATATTTTTACTATAAAAATAGATATTGCATATAAATAGCAACAACAATACTCAATCAAACAAAAGTGACTGGGGTCTGCATGAATGGGTAAATAAAGAAACTATTTATTTATTGTAGGTGCAATAACACCATTTTGACCCATTTGATTTTTCCTCTTAAAATTTCTGAACATCTAGTGAGTCTTGTCAATGTTTAGAGACACATCAATGACCAAAACTGAGATAGGTTTATAAATGGCCGCCCTGTCTGTGGACAGACATACACATGCATCCACTTCACAAAAACACGACCAGCATCCCAAGGAGGACTCATCTCTGCTGGCATGCTTTTTATCAGCGGCACCACCAGCCTGCAACTCACGTCATCCAGTGGTACAGCACATTACCAAATTAGTCCCAGTATCAGCTGTTATCTGTTCCTGCTAAGTCTGCCAGGGTTGGGCCGCTCTCTCCTCCTTCACCCCTCCACCAGCTGCAGCTTGCTGAAGGATCCCAGGCGGTCATATACTAGAGTTGAGCCTCTACAGACTTTCACTTCACAGGCACAAAAAAAAGCCCTTTCTTCCTTTAAAGGCTGCAAAAGTAGCTGCAATGTATAAAAACATACTAGTATAAATTATACACACACACACACACACACACACACACACACACACACACACACATACGTGTGTGTGTATATATATATATATATATATATATATATATATATATATATATATATATATATATATATATATATATATCAAATGCCAAGTTGGAATGATCTGGGAAGGGTAACATTGGAACATGCTCTCATGCACTTTATTTTCAACTGATAACAGATGTATCTACTTGACCCTTCCCACACTGTATGACAGGAATGACTAGGTTTATCGCCCTGGCAGGCGTCTGAACAAGCTACACAAAGGAGGCGAAAGCAGACCAGGCATGAGAAAGAATAGGAAAAACAAAGCCAGAGAAGTTATCGGATGACTCACGCATTTCCTTCTTGTGATGTCGTGACCGAATATCTTCTCTGACTTTGTTGAGTCCGTGCTTCATATTTCAGATGTTAGTTCATGATTGGCTATTGGAGCATGGGCCAAAGGGTTAACAGGCCTTGTCCCGCTTTCCAGACTCAGAGCAGGAGGTGAAGGCGCACCATGGGGACATGGTGGCGGGTGGAAGAAGCCAACGAGTGCGGCTGACAATCTGTGCCAACCTGAACTGAGCACTGCCATTCAAACATAAATAAAGTCGTTTTGGCAGCATACATCCACATGCGCTAATTGAGCTTGCCAAGGATTTTTTTCTCTCCATACTGTAGCCCCCCATCCACCTCCTCCTTCACGCAATGTATCTGACAAGAAATACTGAGGTTTATCTTCGGTACAGTAAAGATTTAATCAAGGTTGCAAAGAAACCTCATGATTGGCAAATTTCATCAACATTCCTGTCGTATTAAATATATTTCACTCGCTAATATGATTATATAATAGGAACCAATAAACAACAAAATGGTTGATGGTTTTTTAACGATTCAAAAATGATAAACATCCCCTCCAATTCTGTCCTGTCAGTTCCTGTAAATTATTAATAGAGCTGCTGAATGGAATGTATTTATGCGCTCTGCCCATGTCTTCATCGGTCTTCACAGCTGTATTTCCTGATTTCTTGTTGTGCAGCCTGAGGCGGACTTTGCAGAGCCCAGAAATGGGGGGCGATTAGGGGCTGCACTGTGCTGCTTTTTAAGCAACATTCACACTGCTGATGGCGCCCTAACCCTGAGACACTGAGAAAGAAAATCTCCCGTCGCTATGGCAACACAGCACTTTCTTCGCCAAGAACTTGACCTGCTCCTTCTACGAGCAGCTAGACTGCCAAACAGGCTTTTCTCCCCCTTCAACCCACCACCGACGCAGCCCACAACTCTCGTGGCTTCTGTCTCTGCTTAGATAGCCCTCTTGCTTGTAATGCAAGAATCCTCCATAAGCTCCTGTTAAATTTGCTATCGCATTAGGCCAGTATTGCCGCTAATGCTCTAAGATGAAAGTTGCAGCAAACGTGTGGGGAAAACCGTCGTGCTGTCGCACTAGCAATAGTCTCCTTCCAAATTAGAAAAGTGCTTGTGCGTGAATAAGAAGATATAATGTCCAATTTATTCGTTGGATAATCTAATTAAGGATTAGTGCAGGAACAGTATCCAAAACCTCGGCTTTTCAGGAACAGTGCATTCCAGTTTCTCTGGCAGACACCCTTCGGTCCTTAGAGTCAGGCTAATGTTTCCTCTGAAGTGTGGAATTTTTCCGGCTGTGGCCATCTAACCCCCTGCCCTGAGCGGAGAGTGCAAAAGGAAGTGACACATTAGAGGAACAAGCTCCTGCCTTGTTAGTTAATGTAATGAAAGGCAGACAAAGCCTGGCCATTAACCCCAGTGGGGATTTGTCTGTTGATAAGGCCTGACATGCACGACTGTTTGGCGACCCTTTTCCCATGGCCTTTGATAATAGATGTGAGTGGTGATTTGCTCTCTTTCTCCCAGTGCTCAGATACACCCTTCGTAAGCAATTAAACACAGATACAACCTTTAGGCAACGTCCTCGCAAGCCGGTCCCACTGAAAACCAACTCTATTAGCATGTCTCTGATGAGATCTTCAAATGCTGAGTGAATTAATAATGTTCTAATACATTAACATTGTGGGTAAGGATAGAATAACTGCTATTCACTGTCCCTGTGACTGTGTAAGCATCCATTTGTCGATGCCAGAGAAATACTTAACCATGTAGAGCCGTAGCTACGGTTCACAGATCCATGTAAGCTGATGACAGTGACCTCAGTGGTACAACCGCGCCAGCCCTAACTGGGTTTGTTTTCATTGATATCATTGTAGCGTGCTGATTGAAATGTGATATCCTCTTGTTCGTTGAATTGCACAGTCTGTTTCTCTTTGTTGATGGTCTTTGCTAAAGTCGTATGCTAATTTGCAATCAATGTACCATCTAACTAAAAAAAAAGTCCTCTGAGTTTGGCTCACATGTTTTTGCCTCAGACTTGACAAAAAGCTTTCTGTCGTCGGGTGAGATGTAGGCCACTTCTATTCTCTTCTTCAAAGTGTAGTTACATCAGATTAGTAATGTTCTCTGAGACTACATGAGCTGTGATGCTTCATTCAACTATTTGACTGAATGAGAACAACACTGCCGACTTTCTTTTGGTGGGTCATAATTACATTAATGCATAATGGACCTCACATTCAAGGCCTAGAAACGTATTAAAGACATTGATAGAATAGTCTATGTGACATCAGTGGTTCAACCATAATATTATGAATCTATGAGAATACTTTTTGGGAGCAAAGAAAACAAAAATAAAGACTTTATTCAACAATGTCTTCTCTTCCATATTAGTCTTTGATATCATATTTCTCACTTCTGCTGACTGTCATACATGCAAGCTGTTCCAGGCTGATGACGTAGGACGTACACATCACGAACACGATGGTGATTAGTGATGAACGTGGAAAGCACAGAAGAGAGAGCAAAACAAAATGCCGGTCACAAATTAGAAGCACAAAATGAGGATTTGTAAACAAAAATGTAGGAGGATTTCGATATACTGTAAGCCAAAAGCAAGTTTGCTTAAATTTTGCTTCCTTTGCTCCTGTAATCAAACTCACGAGAATAGCATATCTCACAGACGTGCGCGATGTATATGTCCTATGTCATCCGCCGGAGCAGCTTGCACGTATGATGGATAGCGGAAGTGAGAAAAAAGTATTTATAAGATTTTAAATATGGATATTTTTCTTACAAAAACGCATCTATTCGCTACAGGAGACCTTTATTCATGCCCCAAGCCATGTGAGGCACATTTTATTACAGATGCATGCACTTTATTTGATTACTTTTGAATTATTGAAAAAACACCCGCTTACTCTCATTCAAGTGCTTGGAAGAGCAAGGAAATTTTTTTATTTAACTCCATTTGGATTTGTCTGAAAGAAGAAAGTCATATGCACTAAGGATGCTTTAAGGGCAAGTAAAACATGGGCTTGTTTTCATTTTTGGGAAAAGTTACCCTTTAAGATTTTGGGGTGTTAACTTTATGAATTGGATGATCAGGGTAAATTGTACTTATTTTGTCTTCTGGGAAACATTTAAGTATTTATGTAGCTTCTTACCAAATGAAAAAAAAAAGATCTTTAAACAAAATAAGAAAAATGTACACATCATCATGCTGTTCAAAAGTTTACACCCTTAATGCATTGTGTTGCCTTCTTGAGCATCCGTAAATGTTTCCACCTTTTGTAATAGCTGTGTATGAGCCCTTCAGTTGTCCTTAGTGTGAAAATATGGATCTCAAAATCATACAGTCACTGTTGGTTCAAATATGCAGGAAAAGTTGGAAAACCAAAATTGTGCAGGAGCTGGAGGATTTCTCTGAAGAAAAGCAGGCAGTTGAACTGCTCAGGACCAAGAAGGGACTCATGAACAACTATCACAACACAGTATTAATATTCAAGGGTATGTAAACCTCATTAAGGGGTCAAATACAGTTATTATTTTGCCTTGTGGAGAATATATTGAAATAGCTTATTCAGGACGTTATTAAATAAACAATAACATGCAGTTTACATGACCCCTCTTATTTATAATTTTGCTTATTCTGCAAGGGGTATGTAAATTTATGAGCACAACTGTATATAAATAATTTTATGACAATATAAAATCAGAATGCTACACACTCAAACATTTCCTTCAAACCTATCCTCCCATTTTAATAACAAGTATGAAGCAAACCTTTCAAAAGTCCATTCCACTCTGTGCATTAGTCAGGACCAGTGAGGCCTGATACATGGCAGGTGCACTTCCTGTTTTTGTAATTAGAAACAAATTAGGTTAGAGTGCTTTTTCAGGCTGTGCACCGAGGGCCAATGCTCTCTGCCCCTCCAGGCACACTTGCACACACGCAGACACACAAACACGTACAGAATTACACATGACACCACGCTGACAGCCAAATGGTGAAAACCTCCACCGCGGCTGCTCGCGAAAGAGCTGCACCTGGAAAATTCATACAACTATTTTTTCATAATTAAAGTTAGCTCCATTTGTCTCCGGCACAAAGAGACGGGTGAATTGAAAGGCGGCCTGTGTTCGCACAAAGAAAGGGGCTGCCGTTGGTTTGGAGCAGGATGCTCTTCCCCCCTTCTTGTTTTGTGTGCAGGCCTAATTGAACGCTGATGGATTTACATTAATTTCCTGCCCACACCTGCTTCCTTTATTTCACTTCAAGATAACGCAGGAGAGCGATGTGCCTCCACGCCATCATGACTAATGGACGACCACGGTGAGCAGGTTTCTGTAGGAGAGAGGAGCCTGTCACCATAGTGAACACCTCCCTGCCGCTCGATGTGCAGCTGAAGCCTGGCAACACATGGACCTGGAAATTTCAGACATGTGAAGGCCTTTTTCTAGGCCGCAAATACAGAACAACAACAACATGTTACCAAGGACTTGTCAAACCTATTTGTAAGGGGTAAAAAAGGGTAAGGCTAAGTCAAAGCAGAAGTTATTTTGAAATGTTAATAAGATGAAACCCTTTTTGTGGGATTTTTTTTTTCACATGCATTCCATGAATCTTTCAAAAATAACAAACAACTGGCAAAAATGCTTTGAGAATAATATAATAACTATTCATTTAAAGTTGTTGATTAAATAGAAACAATATAATTGATGTTTATGGCAAAATATAAATATTTATGTGGGTATTCGCCACAACTCACTGATTGGTGAATTCTCTGCATAGCATTATGGGTAATGTAGTTTTTCAACACAAATTCTGCTGTTAAACACGGTTACTTTAAAAACCATCTGAAATAACGTAAATGGATGGCTACACCATCGATTATCAGCATCAGAGCTCAGGTCTGTCATAAATGGTTTAAATAAGTTATCTTTAAAAAAAAATCTCTATTGATTTACTTCTTACTATTGCACTCCTCTGGTTTGGAATAGTTGTATGGCTTTGATTATTAAACAGAAATGAAGAAAGAAAAAAAACAATGGATGTTGATCCAGGAATATGTCCTACTTGGCTAAATCACATAATACCAGGGGAATATCCTGTACGCAGTTCATTATTCACAATAGGAGCAGCTAATTTATGCTTGAAGTAGTTATGTTTAGAGTAGACCATCTCTTTGCATTTTAGCATTTTGCGATTCTCTCGCACATGTGACGGGTGGCTGTAATGGGTAACTGCACCAGGGGGAGGAGATAGCAGGCTTCTATACCGGGACGGGGCAGCTCCCAGCAGCTGGAGCCTAATTGCAAACACTGAAAAAGAATGAGCTCTATCATTGATGATCATAATTGCACACAAAATCTCCAGGGTATTGTTCTATTCCTCTCCCAGTTCCTTTTTGTTCAATAATGTGTTTAAAAGCTTTGGATAGTACAAATGTTACCTTTCAGGATCAGAGCTCTATTGTCATTTACATTTTAAAGTGCTTTACGAGAGCACAGATGATCCACTGAATATTCCCCAAACATGCTCATGCCTAAATCATTCAACAAATGGTTTACAAACATTTAAGTTCTCTGACAAATGGTGGCCTAATATTAAAGATATAGGGGACATTCTTTGAATTGTTAAAAATAAGTTAGAATTCATTTTAGAATGGCACTGCCAAGTCACACAGTAAAAAATAAGCACATTTTTTGGTATCAGAGCTTCTTGCTTTCTGTATTTTTCATTATAATAAATTATTTTTTTTGTTATATTAATAACAAACATAACAAAAATACTACTACTATCACTACTAATACTACACTACTCATTATTAATATTACTGAGTCTTGAGTCTTTGCTATATTATAAAAATATAATTTAAATGGCTTGTATTTGAAGTACAATAGAAAGCACAAAAATCCTAAAAGAATTGTTGTAGTCTTTTGAAGCCACCTTACCAACTTCACATCTCTGCAGAATGCACAAAAGAAAATCTTACTTATGAACCTGAGGTGAATGTGAACAAAAGACAGATACCAATGGAATCTGTTCAGGAGCAAAATGAATACTCTTCTATTTATCAATAACATGACCTTCAAGACTGCACTGTAAAACGTTGAAATGGCATGTGGAGCAGGTGTAGCTGTAGCAGTTAAACTAATTCTTTGTTTAAAGAAAGAATGTTTTAATGCATCATTCCAGAACTGTGTTCTGTTTCACCTTTAAATAGTGAATGTGAGAGGCAAAACAATGATGTGCAAACAAGCCAAAAAGTAATGATGTCATTGTTATGTTGCATGAATATTGTAAACTACTGTTCTCTGTGCTTTTCTTACTGCCAAAAATTACCCCATGTTCCAGAGAAAGAGTCTAAATCTTCGTCCTCAAGCCTCAAAATATACATGTATCAAAATTTTGGGTCTGCATTTTTTATGTTTTTAAAACATGTTTCTATGTTTCTTTGATGAAAAGTTCAAAAGAAGAATTTGGTAATAATTAGACTAAATATCTATACTGTCACTTCTGATCAGTTTAATCATTCCTTGCTGAGTAAAAGTGTTAATTTACCCCCCCCCCTCCCCCAAAAAAGTACTGATCCCTATATAGTGTATTGTATATATGTTAGTTATTATATTATCTGCATTGTTGGGGGTAACACATTACAATTAACATGAGTTACGTAATCAGATTACTTTTTTTCCAAGTAACTAGTAAAGTAATGCATTATTTTTTAATTAAAAATCCCTGAGTTTCTTTTTCAAAAAAGTAATGCCAGTTACTTTGTTTTCCCATTTATTTATGTCTCCTGTCCCCATATTTGGAGAAATCAGAAGTACAGAGGCATTGTGTGTGCTGTGTGAACATGGTGTACTAAATGTGAATGTGCATTAATTCACCCCATTCGCAAAAAAACAGATTTTAGAATTCATCAAAATCAATTAAAACCGTGAAATGCAAACTCAGAATATGATGCAAACCTGCAGTAATTAAATGTTAACAGAAATGTATCTAATCTCATTTTATTAACTAATGTCTTTGCTGCTGACCTTTGATGATCAAGTTCAAACATACTAAAAAGCAACAATGACTTTAGATAAACTAACAATTGTGCTTCATTGTTGTTTTGTTTTGTTTTGTTTTGTTTTTATTGATGAAGAGTGTTGAACTTTCTTTCTTTTGTGTTCCACTGTACAGATGGGAATTTACTTTTCCTTCAGCCTGAGTTTTATTCATTACACTTTTTTGGTGTGAAAGGGCTTTTATATTTGCTATAAATAGAACTTATATTAAAAAAAATCAAGACCTGTGCATATTTAAAAAGTATCTCAAAAGTAATGCAAAAGAAATGTAATACATTACTTTCTATAAAAGGTAACTAAGTAGCGTAATTAGTTTTTAGGGAGAACCACATTTTAATGCATTACTTTTAAAAGTAACTTTCCCCAACACTGTTTATATGTATATAAATACACACACACACACACTATGCACTCCACCTTTTCTTGTAAGATATTAAAACCCGTGCAGAGGTGTGTTTTGACATCTTTCAGGCTATGGTGGGATACAGAGAGGACGTGACCTCTGAGCTGCAGGAGCAATGCCTCTCTGCAGGTTACAGGGTTGACCTTTGACCTCTCCGGACGTGTCTCCGTGGTGAGAGGAGCAGTGAGGAGTCATGGGAAATACAGGCGACAGCAGGGCCATGTCTTTAACCAGATGGCAGGCTTAGATTAGTCATGTCCACCCTGCATGACAAAAAGACAAGCACAGCCCTATCAAATCTGTCATTTCTCAAACACAGCCTCTAAAGGTGAGAGACGCAAAAAGCATCATGGCGTGTTCTACAAAGTGACAGTGCGGTGGGTTGTTGTTCCGATCAATGATGTCTTTATCTGCCTTCCCAGCAGTGTGCAAGATATTTACCTGAGATTTGTGTTGACGACGACAAAATTTGCCCCATTAAGGAAGGATTGTGAATCATTTTGGAAATTCAATTCAGATGCATTAATATTGTAGATGTATCAGATTGGCTTCAGAAAATGTTCTGAATGTTTGGACAGTTATAAAACAATGCATAAAAGCTGGCATAAAACCTCTACACTCTAAGAAATCATTCTTTGGCTTAACTTGAGTCAAATGTTAACAGTTTAGCACAGATGCTGCCCAACAGTTGTTTCTTCATTGGTCCTTTTAATCACAGTGCTGATTGTCTACACAATGCAAAAACTGACCTCTGACCTTCAACTCTGTATAGCATTGGGAACATCCTGATAGTGATAGCATTAATGTTTGTTTCCGATCGGATTCCATTAATGAGTTTTATGAATTATTAACAGAATCCATGATTTTTTCTGGACAGGTGACTGTGATGGATTTGGCCAATTAAATCAGCAGAGTTTGTGCTTAACTGGTTTTGGAAAAATGCTATGTTTTCTGTACATAAAATGATCATGTAGACTTAAGTCAAATACCTTGTCTAATATAGACCTAACTGAACAAAGTAACTCCTACTAAAATTTATTATGTAAAATTATACAGATACGTACGGAGCCCCGCACATGACATGCAGGAAAAAATATAAGGCTAAATCATGTGCATGATTTAATAATTAGTTCCCTCAATGTACTAAAACGTGCACACGATTACTATTGCGTTCCCTCGATTTACTATTTTTTAAAAATTATTATTAAACAATTAATTTATTCACCCTCGTTCCAAATGTTGTTCTATGATTTTCTTCTGTGGAATGTAAAGGAAGATATTTTGAAGAACGCTGCTAACCAAACCTTTTTAGTTCCCATTGATTTGCATTGTATTTTTGTCAATGGGAACCAAAACTGGTTACCAACTTTCTTCAAAATACCTTCTTTTACATTCCACAAAAGAAAGGTCCGGAACAACATGAGGGTGATTACATTATGACAAAACTTCCATTTTTGGGTGAACTATACCATCAAATGGATTGAATGCAGTAAAACAGAATGTTCAAGGTGTGACAGAATGTTTAAGAACTGTGTTGCATAAGCTCATTTTAATTAAGTAAACTGAACAAGCAGCAAAAATAATTTAGTTAAGTGTAAAATGGGCTAAACTTTTCTGACCTTTCCGCCGTACGGGACAGATGCAGCACGACAGATTGCCGGGGAATGTGAGGAACATTTTAGAAGCAGGAAGGGGAGCGAAAGAGAAGGAAAAAGACCCTCCAGCCCTAGAGAGAGCAGAAAACAGGACAAGGTTAATGTACTATGACAGACAGGAGCCAACAACTCTCTTTAATGTTGTCCCGTTAGGACGCCCCCGGTGCAAGCATCTTTCGCATCCTTTAGGAGCCTCTCTGCCAACAACTGGTAGGGGAGAGAGCTGCGGACCAGCTGCCAAACATGACATTTGCTGGCGAGGGCCACTGAACCCCAGCAGGTGACATCTGTGGAACAGCTTTTTGCAGCCTTTCATCCCCCGTGTCTGGCAGTGGAAGGGTACCTGCGTGAGGCCCCGGAGAGGGATAGATGAATGTGCTCTGTCTCTCTCCCCCAGCTGGGGCTCCGCATAGCCACAGGGCCGGGGCGGCCCATGCTCCCCGGCTTCCAGAGGCAACATCTGCACCCACTGTTGCCTTTGTCCCCATCAGCAACCGATAACATGTACCGTCGTGGCCTTCCAGCACAGTTTAAACAGGGGCTCATCATTACAGGGATGAATAAATACTATCATCATGAGAGGTTATTGCTTCATATCAGCTGTTTGATCAAATATGTATAACCGAGCCGAGCGGCTATGAGATGAATATCAAGAGCTGCCCGTTTGTGTGCTGCCACAGTGATTTGTAGAGAAAGTAGTTGGCAGTGGATCAGAAAAAATAATAATTTAACAGCCGCTGACATTGACGAGGATGTTAAGAGCTAAATATCAAGGTGCTTTGTAACTTCATGTCTTGTATGAAAAAATAAGTAATGCCTTATTTAATGCACATTTCTGATTAATTGCAGCCACTTACCATCATATCGAAGTCATGTTAAAGTCAAGTTACATTTATTTTTAGAACGTTTTATACAATACAGATCAAAAAAACTTTTCAAAAAAGTTTTACAGGAATGTAACACTGTTAATCTTTGTAAAATGCATAAATTTTGAAACAGAATTCCTCTATTAAGCATTTTGGCAGCTCAATATACAGCTCAGCTTAATTCAGTGTTTTATCAGGTACCAATTTGCAAAGTTCACATGCAATTCTGTGCGATTATGAAATGAGTTTTGTTCAGCTAAAAACAGTTATACAGCGAACAATAGTGTCATTATGCAGTTTAAGTCACTTCTGTGTTGGTTCAGTACTGTTCAGTAATCTTGCTGTTGTAAAGTTAGTGCCTTTGGTTATTAAAGACTACATTATAAGGTATTATGAAAAAGCTTTAGAATGAATGATAGGCCCTGTGTTATAGTGATTTTATGGGCGAGGAGTGTTCTTTAAAGCAATGTGGGTTTTATAAAACATCTGGAATGTGATAAAAGGCACCAATGTTATTTTTTTATATTAATAATCAGAATTTATCCACAAAGAAATATAGTTCATTAGCCAGTGGGTTGTTTATGGTTGTTAATAAATATAGCAAAATGGTGCATTAACATAAAATGTGTTGTTAACATAGCATATGCATTTTATATCAACCTTGAACAAGCATCACATATGTGTTTACCAAAAATCATTTTGTTTGTGTGTGTGTGTGTGTGTGTGTGTGTATTTGCTAAGGGACGGGTGGTGTGTAATCAGTAGTCAATTAAAGCAAGTCTAGCATCAATTGTACCTGCTTCCATTCTGGTGCAATTGTCTTTGCTCAGCAACTTTAAATGAATGCTAATTACTCTGACAACGGTGCTCTTGCCCCGTGACTCTGATGTCACTCAGTCTCCATGAGTTCCTGACAGCATTTCTTCCAAATGTGCTCATAATTGGCAACCCATGGTGAAATGACACACACAATTAAATCCCATTCTCATCATGCAGCCTTTACACTGGGTCAAGTTTAGAGACCATTAAGCGAGGGCAGACATTTACTAAGCATTTCATAGTCCTTGAGGTTCTTAATTATCTTATTTCTGCAGTATAATTTTAATTAAAAATGTTATACTTCTAGTTATATGTTATATTTCTGTAGTCATACTGAATTATTATTATTATTATTATTATTATTATTATTATTATTATTATTATTATTATTATTATTATTATTATTATTATTTTAGTTAGTATGAATTAAAGACAGCATAAATACTACCATTTAAATAGCAAATACTGCATTACTGTAATGGAAACTTAAATGAAAAGTGTCATAAAAATGTTGATTTTGGGATGAGCTATTAGCAGGACATGTGATAGATTTTGCCAGAATCACCTGAAAAAATATAACATTTAATAATCATCGAGATGACCTGTTGATAATTTATGTGTGAATCTCACAAAAACAGGTCACTCTAAAATAAGAAATTGTGCATTATTTGCATTTAAAACAGGCCTACTTTTTATGGAACCATTTAAATGTTTTTGCATTCCATTTTCTAATAAGATTTTCAGTGACAATTAGGTACATGTAAATCTCATTAACGTAATGTGCAAATTTTTATTTATTTATTCACGTACTATTCTTAATTTAAATCCGCATTAAATAAAGATAGCAATGGATACTATGATTTAAATAACACATATAATATATAATTTCATTTTTTTGTTTTGTTTTTTTCATTACAGTAATGGGAATTTAAATGAATAACTGTGCCTAATTGACAGAAAATGTAGGCTTCAAAATAAAATTAAAAAAGTTACAGCATTTGATTTCGGGAAAAATTCGATCAGGATATGCTTTAGATATTTTTTTTTACAAATATTCAGAATCATCCATAAAAAACACAGAGCTTAACAGAACCTTTGTTTACATTCATGACGGTCATCTTGAGGTGTGTGGTCAGATGGTGTTTGTGCAAACATGGGGTTGATGCATGGTGCAGAGAGTGAACAGGCTTCCCAATGCTCTGCTTTCATCTTCATTTTCAGTTTTGACCCGGGCCAACGCCTCCCGATGTTTCCACACAGGTGGGCCGCTGTACCCCCGCAAGTGCCATGTTTAAAAAGGGCTCCTGCCTGCTGTTCCCCTTCCTCTGCCACCTCCCTGGGTGTGAACCTCACCGTGTTGGCTGGCAAACAAAGCCCAACATGAGACGTGCTCGAAATGAAAGAAGGCAAAGAAGATGAAAAGAGCAGAGAAGAGAGGAGCGCATATGCAGACTGTGAGCAGAGGGGTGAAACCGTCATGCTAAAGATAGTGGTGCTTTGACAGCTCCCAACATCTTGAGTTGAAGTGTGCCATGTGCTGAGTGTCTCTCAACTTCTTCAGTTAGGTTTGCAGTCTTCCTCTCCGGTTTCATGCTGAGTGAAAAAGTAAAATAGGAAATATGCGATTTCATCATTCATTTTAAAGTGACTGTAACCTCCTGTCTTTTGCACAAAGACCTGATGATACTTTTGTGAGTGTGATTTACTACCAGCTTCCAGAAGTCTGCGTCGAGGTGTCACAGGTTGCATATGAATATACCAGAACTATTGTCAGTAACACATCTTCCTACACATTTGCAAATGCATGAACTAATAACTGAGGGCATGGAAATTGAATATAGTACATAGCATTTCCATCCAAATTTGTTTTCACACCGACGACCTGCCAAGAGGCTGTTAGTTTCTTAAAAAGGAAGGGTTAAAGGATTAAAAATATTTCAAGAAACAACCAAAAGAAAAAAAAACATGCATAACCGTAAATTAAAAATATAAAGGTGTGAAAAACAAGTCACGAAAACACAGAAATTCATGCCAGTGTCACAATGCCATGCAAATGTGTTATGAAGTGTTATGAAACATGCATAGCTGCAGGTCAGTAGAAAACATGTCGATGTTGTGCTTGATCTGTAAAGGTCAATGACATTTTCTGTGGATCTATAAATTTATTTAAAAATACATAAAAAATGCAATTCAACACACACACATACACACACACACACACACACAAACACACACACACACACACACGCACACACACACACACACACACACACACACACACACACACACACACACACACACACACACACACACACACACAAACACACACAAACACACACATCTTTACTGTGATAAGCATGTTTTTAGTATCTGATTTAAAATTAATTTTGAAAGCCATGTAACTGTCCTGATATCATATTAAATGCTAATTAAAAGAAAGAGCCCTTTAAAGTAGTTTGAGATGTTTTTTTTTTCATTACTGTTTCATAGATAAATTAAATATTTTACAGAAACTGTTTCAGTAGTTATTAATATTTTATATTTTATATTTTAAATATTTTAAAAGGTCAAATTGTACAACCAATAATGTAGAATAAAATAAAATAAAAAACATAACGACTCTATCAAGGCCAATAAATCTTTTTAAATATCAGATCATTTTACATATTTACGGCAAGGCATCGTTGTAATGTCATGTGGTGCAGCTCCTCAAAAGGAAAAATATGTTATTATTTTTAAACGATGGTTACACATGACGTCATTAAACTGCTTTTTAATAAAAAAAAAAAATGCTAACACAAATACAAATATGATGATGCTGATGTTTATTGCTGTTGTATAATAATAATAATAATAATAATAATAATAATTATTATTATTATTATTTGTTAATACATTTATGATATTAATTTATTCTGACTTTCAGTAAATGTAATGTTTTCTGAATGTTAATGTTGGAGGATCATGTATATCAGAGTTAATGTGATGAACTGCAGGTCTGAGGGTCACTGACATCATACAGCCACCAAAAACCAACAAATGATTAAAACCTTTAGGAGAAAAATTGGCTCAGAAAACCACTTGCCACTCTGTGATAATTTATTTCCTAATTTAAAACCTTCATACATTGTTAAGCATGACTTAAGTATCCAAACACATTTCTGGGACAGTGTACCTGCATGTACTTGCTCCCAGAAACTGACCTACCGCTTTCACTTCCATCAGAATTCGTCTTTCCTCCTCCAGCAGATACTGTGCTTCAAGCTCAGCTGCCATTTGACCCTCAAACAGCTCATGAGGGTCACGCATGAGAAGAGAGCAGCCGAGACAGAACACTGTCTCCACTTTAAACAGCCTCTCACTCACAGAAGACAAACCAGCGCTAATCCAGAGACAGGGCAGGCACGGGGGAGATGTGTGTGTGTGTGTATATTAGGTTACTATGACATAGATCTTTATGTTCTCAGAGCTGGTGTTTCAGTCAATGCTGGTAGTGGTGGAGAGGAGATGGAGGAGATATGTCTGGCGCCTCTGGGGAGAGACTGCAGACCATGCTGGGCGTCCTTATCTCTGGGTACTACAGTGGGGTTTTGTGCCGCATGTCGGGGCAAGACCTTCGAGAGTGGGGTCCTAAGTACGAGTGAAAGGAAAATGCTCTGTGGAGAACATTTTGGCTGGCGTCCCTGTGAATCTGCCTGCTAAATGACTCTTGTTATTGTTAGCTAAATAGCACAGAGGATACCAGGAGTGTATGTAACATAGGAAGGGCATCCAAAACACAGAGCAGACCCAGGTGAACAGAGACAGTGTGTTTAATCAGCTCTTCATTGAAACTGTGACTTAAGAATGATAAACAAGCTGATGCAGTTTGTTAGAATCAAAATGATTAATGACAAATGAAGCATGATAGTTATTGTTGCTGGCTCTGAAGGTTATTGCTAATGCTCATATTAAGCTTAGTGATTTGAACAATCCTTTCATCTTAAAGGGACAGATAATACACACAGATACAAAAAAAAGTATATCATTTTTTTTAAAATGTGGGAAACCAAACAGTTGAGGTAGCCATTGACTTCCATAGTTAAAAAAAAAAAAACTTTTTTAAAAACTTATGTATGGCATATACAGGTACATCTCAATAAATTAGAATGTCATGGAAAAGCTCATTTATTTCATATATTTTATTGTTAAATATATTCAATGCACACAGACTGAAGTAGTTTAAGTCTTTTGATTCTTTTAATTGTGATGATTTTGGCTCACATTTATCAAAAACCCAACAATTCACCTTCATCTCAACAAATTCATAAGACCAATAAAACTACAAATAAAAATCACATTTAGTAAATAGTTGGCCTTCTGGAAAGTATGTTAATTAACTGTACATGTACTCAATACTTGGTAGGGGCTCATTTTGCTTTAATTAATGCCTCAGTTTGTGGCACTGCTGAGGTGATTTGGAAGCCCAGATTTCTTTGACAGTGGCCTTCAGCTCATCTGCATTTTTTGGTCTCTTTTTTCTCATTTTCCTCTTGACAATACACCATAGATTCTCTATGGGGTTCAGGTCTGGTGAGTTCGCTGGTCAGTCAAGCACACCAACACCGTGGTCATTTAACCAACTTTACGTGCTTTTGGCAGTGTGGGCAGGTGCCAAATCCTGCTGGAAAATAAAATCAGGATCTTCAAAAAGCTGGTCAAGCAGAAGGAAGCATGAAGTGCTCCTAAATTTCTTGGCAAACAGGTACAGTGACTTTGGTTTTCAAAAAACACAATGGACCAACTCCAGCAGATGTTATTGCACCCCTAATCATCACAGACTGTGGAAACTTAACATTGGACTTCAAGCAACTTGAGCTATGAGCTTCTCCACTCTTCCTCCAGACTCTAGGACATTGGTTTCCAAATGAAATACAAAACATGCTGTCATCTGAAAAAAGCACTTTGGACCACTGGGAAACAGTCCAGTTCTTCTTCTCCTTAGTCCAGGTAAGATGCCTCTGACATTGTCTGTGGTTCAGGAGTGGCTTAACAAGAGGAATATGACAAGGGTAGCCAAATGTCTTGACATGTCGGTATGCCTTGACCCCAGCCTCAGTCCATTCCTTGTGGAGTTCACTCAAATTCTTGAATCGATTTTGCTTGACAATCTACATAAGGCTGTGGTTCTCTTGTTTGGTGGTGCATCTTTTTCTTCCACTCAACTTTCTGTTAATATGCTTGGATACAGCACTCTGTGAATAGCCAGCATCTTTGGCAATGAATGTTTGTGGCTTACTCTCCTTGTGAAGCGTGTCAATGACTGTCTTCTGGACAACTGTCAGATCATCAGTCTTTACCATGATTGTATAGCCTAGTGAACCAAACTGAGAGATCATTTTGAAGGCAAAACAAAGGCAAAACAAAACAAAACATGCACCTAAAGTAGATGTTTCTGCAATGAATGTGTGTTCATTTTTCACAAGATCGCATTGCTCACAGAATACGTAAAAATCCACTAAAGTCTGCAGAATTTATATAAAAAATAAATAATAATAAATAAATAAATCACAATTCAGTTTTCCCAAAACTGAGGTTACACTCATAATTTTTGCTGAAATGATTAACGGTTCTACTTAATGGAACTTTCCGTGCAATAATTCTGCGAGCTCTAATCCTCTCACAGTAAAAGAGCTCTGCTTTGATTTGGATCACCATGAATCTTTGTGAGAGCTCTAATGACCCTCATCTTTGGTGGGCTGAGAGAGGTGCCCTGCTGTACACCCCTGAGAGAGTAAACATACAGAGAGAGGCTCCAGTCTCTGAAACGCAGATGCCCTCAGATGGCCCACCTATCCAATTAGCTCACTTGATCAATATCGGGTCTTATTTCTGCCCTAATATACAACAACATGATAGATTAAAAAAAAAAAAATCATGGTAGTATTGCTGGGTCAAACATCAGTCTGCTGGTATACTATATATATATATATATATATATATATATATATATATATATATATATATATATATATATATATAAATTAAAAATATGTGTGTGTGTATTTACAGTATATAAACATTTTTAAATTCAATTAAAAATAAATATATGCATTTATATTTCAAATTAAATGATATTAAATAACATCATACAACATACAACTCCATATATTTAATAAATATATATTTGATCCTGAAGAAGTAGTACAGGTATATTTGTAGCAATAGCCAACAATACATTGTATGGGTCAAAATTATCGATTTTTCTTTTATGCCAAAAATCATTAGGATATTAAGTAAAGATCATGTTCCATGAAGATATTTTGTACATTTCCAACTGTAAATATATCAAACCAATTTTTTTTGTTTAGTAATATGCATTGCTAAGAACTTTATTTAGACAACTTTAAAGGCAGTTTCCTCAGATACTAGATCTTAAAATAGCTGTATCTCAGGCAATTGTTGTCCTGTCATACCAAACCATACTTCTATGGAAAGCTTATTTATACAGATTTCAAATGATGTATAAATATCAATTAAAAAAAAGTGATCCTTTAAGTATTTCTTTTATGTTCCAGGATCATCATATATATATATGCATTTGATTGCTTTTATTTGGATCTGAAAGACATTACAAAGATGTGACAGTTCTACAATTGTCAATAAACATTCTAATTTAGGACCAAAAAGGAATAAACACTATGATGTCAATGGAGAAACTCAAATAATTTCACAAACACATTGAATATAACTTTTTACAATTTCCGAATAATCATATAACCAACTCAAGAACTTAATGGTCTTAAATATAAAGTTTGTTTGCTAAACTCTAAACCTAAGGTGCTCCATAAAACCACTAAGTGGAAGCCAGCTCATACAATCATATTATCAAGGGCTAGGAGAAACTTCTGAGACAAAACCGAAATTACAAAACCTCCAAATAACACCATTTTTTTTTTGTCTTGAAACTGTTAAACACAACAGGGCATCAGTAACGTCATTGACAGGCATCTCTTGGAGGTCATTTATATGCATCATCAATGTATAATGATCTATATGAAGAATTTGAGTGTATAGGATAAAATACACGCCCTATGAAGTAAACTTGACAACACCTCCTTATAAACAAATTCAAGACTGAACAGCAAAATGAGGTCAAACACTTCCCATAGCTTCTAAAAACACAGACCTGAGCATTAAATTATATTTTTGGCAGTTTTATAAGTTTTGGCAGTGACATACATTTTGTGTTCTTAAGCTGTTGTGGTGCTCATTCACATTGTTTCTAGATTATTGTGTAGAGTGATCAGATGCATTTTAAATAATTGCTAAAAGCTTTATTGGCCAAAAAATGAACGTTTCACCAAATTTAAATTAAAATAAAAAATTAACTTTAAAAAAAATTCAAATTAACATGACTTGACTAATCATATCAGCAGCACATGTGAAAGTGTGAATGAGTGCTAGTCAGGTGAAATCACTATCATATATTATTTAATCCGGATACATTTGAAAACAGCGTTTTCATTTTAAAACTCTCTGTCGACGCTAGCGTTTTCAAGTGTTTTGCAAAAGTGTCTCATCCACACTTAAACATATAAAAAAAAACCAAAAAAAAAAAACCTTAGATTCACTTTTTGCGCATGCGTAAAGTCTCAAAAAAGCTCACTGCAGATGATACACATGGAACAGACATGAGAAGTTTTCATGAAGTTTTTCTGACAGGATTATTTTATTTACGAAAGAATAACTAGATTGGACAGCAGAAGACTGGTGCAAAGTTATTTTCCCTTCCCACTGTTTGGGACATCTGGAAATTCAATTGTTCTGAGAAGAAACTGTGAATGCTACCATAAATCCTGTGACGTGCCAACATTGAAGCATCCTGAAACCATCCATGTGTGGAGTTGCTCTTCAACCGAGGGAGTGGGCTTTTTCATAATTCTGCGCAAAAACACTGCCATGAATAAAGAGTGGTATCAAAACGTCCTGCAAGAGCGACTTCTTTCAACAATCCATGAGCAATTTGGTCATGATCTTTGCATTTTCCAGCATGATGGAGCACCATGTCACAAAGCAAAAGTGATAAAGAAGTGGCTCGAAGATCATTACATTGAAGTTTTGGATCTGTGGCCAGAAAACTCCCCGGATCTCAGTCTCATTGGGATCCTAGGGTCAGTCCTCAAAAGGTGAGTGGACAAGCAGAAGCCCAAACATTTTGATCAACTCTGATAACTAATAAGGCAACAATGGATCGCCATCAGTCAGGATTTGGCCCAGAAGCTAATATCCAGCATGCCAGAGTGAATTGCAGGTTATGAAGAACAAGGGTAAACACTGTAAATATTGACTCATTATATATTTTGCCAATAAAAGCCTTTAAAACTCATGATATGCTTATCATTGTTTTTCAGTATACCACAGATACATGTGGTAAAATAATCTACAAATACCGAAGCAGCAAACTTTGCAAAACACAAAATTTATGTCACTCTCAAAACTTTTGGCCATGACTGCAGACCACCACCATCGCTTGCATAGCTGTAGGATTAAGGGCTTGTATGACAAGAGTTTCAAGAAGGACTGCATTTCCAAAGGCAAAAAGTTGGGTTATTCCTTATTAGGCCATTGATATTAACACACTGAAGTTATTTAGGCACTACTTAAGTGTGCATGTGATCAATAGACTGCTTGCAAGGGTTTTTGAGCAATTCCAACTGTCTGCTCATGCAACAACAAACAGGTGCTGGACAGGTAGTGGGAAACCCTGAATACAAGTGTTTGGATTTTTACGTTTTATCATAAATGTTTAATTCATTGACTTAGAAGTTAAAAGTTAACATTCCTTCCACCTAATCCAAAGGCAAGATCTGTTTTATTATATTCATAATTCAGCCTATTATGTTAACTCCTAGAGAAATAGTGGGGTTGTAATTTTGCCCAGTGTGTATATATGTCTGCTCCACATACAGATGTAAATCAGAAGTGGCGGCCCACTGAAAGAGTCCGGTAAAGCCAGTGAAGACTCCCAGTGAAGTAGATACTTTATACAGGCCCACCAGAGCTGACCGGCTGGTTGAGTGACTGAAGGAAATTCATTAGGATTTGTCACTCCAACTAACCTGCAAGCCTTATATCACATGAACACACACAAACATATTAATTCAAACGTACAGCACCAGCATGACTGCCACCTCTTAAGATGACTGTTAATACAATAAATGTATGAAAGAGTTAGATGTGAATGAAAGGTTAGAATTTATGTCTCAAGTGTGTTTGGTTATGATTGCACTCTCTTGGACGGGTGGCAGGGATCTACAGAAGTAGCTACAGAAGGCCTCCCACAATCCCCTTCCCATGTTTGGATTTATACTGTACTAGAACTAGACTATTTTCTTATTAACCTAAGGCCCTTTAATACATTAAAATATGTAACATTGTTCATTTTGGATAATAGTTACATTTATGAAGGACTGAATACATTTTACAAGTACTGTGTATCAAAAACAATCTTCTACTCATTATAATAAGAAACTTATTACATTATATTGGCAGTATTTATAAATGCTGATGTAAGTTACTTTTTTTTTTGTTTGTATTTTAAGAAAAATGCATAATCTATGTGCATCATAATGATGCACAAAATAATCATGTATGCATATATTGAAACATACATTATATCAAGGAATCCCCCCCCCCAAAAAAAAAAATATTATATAAAAATATATAAATATATATATATATATATATATGTATGTATCATAGTTTCCACTAAGATATCAAGCAACACAACTGTTTTCAACATTGATAAACAAATCAGCAACAAATTAGAAAATTAAAATGATTTTTGAAGGATAATGTTACACTGAAGAGTAGAAATATTATATATTATTATATATCTATATATTCTTCTATTTTATATATTTATTTTAGTGTAACATATTTATTTAAGTGTTTTATTATAGGTCTCAAACAACCAAAAACAAGATGCAGGCTTAATGTCATGACAGTAATCTACAACTGTTTTATGTTTTTAAAACAGAAATTGATGCAATAAAATGCTCAATGTCACTGATAAGCATGATACTCACACATACAACAACAATAAGACCTTAAATAGCCCTCCTATTTCTCTCAACAAAGAGGAAACAAGAGGTTTTCAATTGTATTTGTCAGTAAATATAAAATAATATATTTCTAACATATAATGAATCATATATTGTGGTATAAATTTAGCCTAATAAAACCTTTTGAGGGGAAATGAAACGTCAAGTTTGAAAAAGTTTTTTTTTTTTTTTAAGAAACGGACTCCATTGTGGTCTCTGGGACCCCCAAACATAAAGAAAGTACAGTCAGTCACACCAAAACATGAGAGCTGAGCTGGTTCCAGATCAGAGCAGCTTTTACAGACGCAGACCGCTTGTCTCACAGAGGGGGCAGAGGGAGTTGAGGCAAGAGACAGACTAAGAGCGCAATACATCTGAATGTTCAAACAAATTATAGTTTTGTGCCACCTATGTAAACAGCACTGGGCTCTTGGCCTGATGCAGCCGAGAGATATGGCCCTGCCCACAAAGCCACTGAGTCTAGACTCCAGATGTGCTCACACATACACACACACACACACACACACACACACACACACACACACACACACACACACACACACACACACACACACACACACACACACACACGTTTACATCATACCCAGTTGAGGTAAAATCCATTTAAAGAAGTGCCACATATTCTGTTAATGAGGACAGTTTTCAGCTGGGCAGATTGAAGAACATGCTGCGCCTTATATGTGTGAAAACGGGGAGAGAAAAAAAGTGATGAGCGCTGAGCAGTGAAACATGATATCTTCTGTAATGCGTTCTGGGGAACACTTGCGACTCTACTGGGACACTTGAAGAAAAGGGAAGCAAATTAGAAAAACGTTGATTACTAATTACATATTCATTTATATAATCGTTTGGAGAGATACTATGATCAAGTCAATTACATATCAAAAGAAGATGATGATTCTTAGTTGATGAGCGTGCACAGTGAGTGGCAACAATTTGAACTTTGAAAAGCCATCGAAACATGAAGTGACGATAAAGGCTTTCACGTAAAGTACAACAGCAGCTCTTGTCGTGTCGGTCTTGATGCGTTCTTTCTTTCTCTAGTGCCTACGTGAGCAGCGTCACACTAGCTATTCTTGTAGGTTTGTTAATTGTTTGTCACCCACCAGGTTCCATCTGTCGGAGTAAATTCTTGCACCGTTTACAGTACTTTCACATTTCCTTTAGTGCATTTTTCTTATGTTATATTACTATAACGAGATGGATTGCAGTTGTTGGAGTGTGGGTAACCTTCACCCGGGCGATGTGATAGGGCCGTCTGTCTTCGTGCCGTGACAAATGAAAGGTGGCGCTGTGGTGTAGTGGGGAATCACAAAGGCTGAGCTGGGCTAATGTACCACCACTGGAAACAGGTGGCTGGGGGTCCCAAGGAATTCTGGGTCACCTTCACACATGGGGGTCAAGGTTTGGCTTGTTAGCTTCAGAAGTTATTCCTACAACAATATGCCAAAAACATGTTTCAAAAGCAGCTGTGTTTTTTATTTAAATTTTTTTTACTTGATATATATATATATATATATATATATATATATATATATATATATATTCAGCAAGAATGCATTCAATTGATTAAAAGTTACAATTCAAACATATATTTTTATGCAAATGCTGTTCTTTTGAACGTTCTTCCAATATTTCATCCATGTATATAATGTAAAATATTCATAATGTAATGTTTAATTAACTTCATGTTGTTAATTACATGTTGTTAATTCTTTCTCTGTGTATTTTTATATCAATGTGGTACAAGATTATCCTATTTAAATCAATGTGATAAACAAAGTACAGTAGGTCAAAAGTAATCTAAAAGAGATCAAAAAGTAGTTTGATTACACTACCTAAAATGTGTAGTGTCATGGATTACAGTACATTACTAAATACAAATTGTTGTCATGTAATTTAGAATCAGTAACAGACTATAAGTTGTATATATAAATATATACCATTCTATATACTGTTTGTACCTTTTCAGTTTCTAACTGCACACAGAAAAAACATACAATCAGCAGCTTTAAAAATATACTAATGAAAAACAGAAAAATCATAAATTCGTAAAAGAATCCTCCATGTAATTATCTTTTCTCCCAAGAGTAAATGCAAACTTCCCCGCTCATCAGAGTCTTAGGACTATAGCCACTACTAGAGCAATATTTCCTCAATCCTAGAAGCTGTGGCTTCCTAAACCACTGGAATTTCCAAACTACATGCTGTTTGTACCAGAGGTGGCAGCAGACATGTTTCTGAATCTGCCTGTCTTAACAGTGCTTTTGGAAGAACACTATTATAATCTATAGCTTGCATAATCACAATTCATTTTGGCTTCATTTACTTTTTCCTAAATAGAAACACATTAGTGTCAATAACAAATCTTAATATGGGACTACTGGCAACTGATAGGAATGGATAACAGAAAAGTGTGAAATAGTATACTATAAAAAAAAAAAAAATAATGTTTACATATTGTCAAGTCATAGGGGTTTGGAACGACATAAGGTTGAGTAAATAAGTATTTTAATTCTTGGGTGAACTCTCCCTTTAACAAATAATGGCTATATTCACACATACTTATGTTGTTTCAAGCCAAGCGCACAGGAAACTTGTGACCCTTCATGTTGTATGTAACAGAAAGCCCTAGATCGCAGCCAATTTGTGACAAATTTTAAACTAGCTGGAATCCTGACCAACAAATTTGATCTAAGTTTTGCTCACTGCATTTTTTACTCCCTTTCATCGTACACAGCTATTTTTAAATAAACACGGCATGCTTTAACCCTTTAAAGGTGTTAACCATCATGATTTTAGGCTCTAGTCCTATTGGAAAGCCAAACTGTTGTTAGGTTCCCCTGATTTCTAAAGGATGATGAATAATTCAGAAACATTTGTTGTCATTCGGTCCACTCAGAACTGCCCAAATCTCATGTAGGGTCTGCTACAGATGCTGGCAGATCTGGACTGAAATGATTATCAACTCCAAATGGTGCTTGCCAGCTTTCCAGTAACACTGCTTCACAAAAACGTGTCAGAGAGTGCCAGGGAATGCAAGCCAATAGGCACCAGTAATTTATACCAGAAACGGGGCCCTCTTAAGGTCTAGATTCCTTTGGACGCTTAACGTTAGCTTGTACCAGTGACTGGAAATTAAGGGGTTTTCGTTGTCCTTACACAATGTGAGCGAGCACCGTCAGTATGTGTCTCCGATTCCTCTCAGCCACCATCTGAAAGTTCTTAGCATAATCTCTTACCCCCCCGTTTGCGCAGGGCTCTGAACAATAACATTTACTTAGAGTGGGATCTATCTAATTCAACCTATAATTATCTCTAGCCTCTTTTCCCAATAGTCATGGCTCCTTTTTTTCATTCAGAATGAATTATTAACATATGCTAGGAGTTGGAAGAGAATGCTGTTGTAATGGAAGATGTTTTTCTAGCGGTCAGGAATTGCTGTGGTCTGCAGAGATACGTGTATAAAACTCATCCAAAAGTACTATTAAAATAATAATGAATATTTAAACCATTTAAAATAAAGTTTTATGAAGATTTGATTGTTTCCTATTGTCCTTAAATAAATTAAAAGATTAACTTAATACAGTATGACGTCAACAGTGAGGTCATTGAGGCCAAAGCACATCATTTTGTGGGAAAGCATAGTATTTATGGTCTATTTCTTCATTTTTCTTTTTCATTTATTTAGCTTTACGTAAATGTATATAACAACAACAACTATTATTATTATTATTATTATTATTAATATTTTTATTATTATTATTATTATTATTATTATGGGCAAAGTCAGTAACCATGTGCACAATTCGTTTAAAAATAAAATCATAAAAATAAAACTAAACAACAACAACAATAATAATTTAGATAATAATAATAACAACAATAATAATAATAATAGCATTATTATTATTATTACAATAAACAATTGTTCCACAAAGTTAAGTGGAACACAATGCATATATATACATAGTATTCACTAAACTAGGTAATCATATCTTACAAAATCTAAAGTGAATATGAAAGCATTAGTCTCTGAAATACAATATAAAGCCAATGCTCTCCAGATTTGTTAAAACACATTATTAACCTTTGTTCTTCCATACAGAGATCTCTGTCAGGTCATCTGAACAAACACTACAGCGTTATTGTGAGAATGTGTGCTTCTGCCAAGTTGCTTTATTAACTAGACGCGTAACCACACTTTCAGTGACAACACACGTTGGCAAGCCACAGGAGTAGACGCAGAAAAATTTTGGCTTTTATTTGATTGTCCTCTTTTCCGTCTCCTAATCGTTCAGACATTACCTACATACACATTGTTCAAAATCTCTCCAAGTTGGAAATGTAACAGCTTTAATGTGCCTACAACAGTGCTGACCTGGCTCACATTACAAGAGTAATAATGTTCTTGACAGACCCACAAGCACAGCAAACAGAACACTGCTACTACAGATGAAAACAAGAGGAAAACTGGGAGGCAGTGGTCTAAGGAGGGACCACAAGGGGGAAAGAATGAACACTAGTGCTGAGGAAACGACAATGACACTGTCAAGTTACAAGATACTCGTAACTGACTGCATGCTAGTTTTTGACAAAGAAATTTCTATTTATTTATATAAAACTTTACAAAGAGTTTAATATTTATATTTAGCACAAAACAATTTGTGTGACGGAATAAGCCTGACCAATTTAAATGCCACTAAAACACATTTATATATAGCAATGTCTTACTCAATTAAAATAGCTTCATTTACTAAAATATTACATTATTTAGTAAAAAGTAGATTAATGTAGTAGGGTAAAATTTATTTAAAAAAGCTGATAAATCAGTGCACAGGGAGTCAAATGAGTCAGTCAAACATCTGTATCTAAAGAATCGCCTGAATGAATCAATGCACTCAACACCCTTTTCTAAACAGAATATTATTGATTAATAAAACATTTGGAACAGAGCAACTGAATGCGTTTCATCATTGCCTCATTTTCGCTCAGTTGTAATGCTGTAGATATCGATGCATTGTGGCGTTTTTGGTAACACTTTATTTAAAGGTGACCTTGTTACACGTTACATCTCCTTGCTATTATAATAAAAATAAATTATGCATAATTACATGCATGTAATCCTAATCCTAATCCCAACCACAATAAGTACATGTAGTTAATTAATAATATTCAGTATTTTAATGTTTAATTACACTGTAACAAGGACACCATTAAATAAAGTATAACCGTGTCTTCTTATGCTACTGAAAAAGTAGTTATTAGTAAAATAACACCTTACATCTCAACACATAATAAAGGGTGTTTGAGTTGCTCTGAATGTGTTGAACTGCCAATCAGGGTGATGCAGGGGACAGGCAGGGACAAAAGCAGCGCTACCGTGGGTGGGCTGAAGAGAAGGCCAAGGAGTGGAACGGCCCGGCGCTGTCCCCGACCTGCCATGTTTGGATAAGGCCAGCGGAACATGTGGAGGAATCAGCATGAGGCATCACACCTGGAGGAAAAGACAACTAAACCCAAGCCCTGCTCCACGGCTCCGGCTCCACCAAGTCTAGCCGGCATCTGGAAGTGATATCAGGAGACACACGGCCTCCGACCTTGATCGCTGCTGGGCCGCGCTTTACCTTCATAACGTGAGAATTGGGAGAGCAAAACAAAACAGAAAAAGTGGGAACGTGTCAACATAAACCTCAACACTCCCTTCTAAACAGACGATTTGCAAGTAAAACTAAACAAGCGTGATTGCAGCAGAGTTTCACACGTGCCACAGCCAGACTTCATAAAGATGTCACAGAGATGACAACAGATTCCAGAGGATCTGCACACCTGAAATCACATCTAACCATGTCCATGTCCTTTCTGCTCGAGTTAACTCAGGCATGAGCCAGTAGAGAACAGCTGTCTGGCTGTATTTTCTTAACCCAATACAAGGTAGGTTTAACCAAGCGAGGGTCCTGAAGTGATAAGTCTGGAAAAGGCCATGTTGTGACTGCTGTAAGATCGCCGCTCCTTTGTGTATTTACATGAAAGCCATTTACCCAAATACACACTTTTCATATCCCACATAGGCTTCAGTCAGTGACCCTGCTCATAAGATGCACAAACACACATCTGTTTAGTCCTCTTCAAACAATCCCAAGCATTGCATTATTCTTCGTAGGGTTCATGTGTTGCTTGAACAAAGCCTTGTATAATATTCTGATTGCATGTTTTTATTATATTTGTACAAGGCGAGCCAGTCTTTTTCTGTCTTTTTTATTTCAATTTTCTTAAATTTTAATGTCAGAGTAAATTTTCACACCATAGAAACTGTACCGTTGCCATGCAAGACTTTTATCAGTTTAAAAGGAGAAACAACTTCATTAAAATTCCAGCCGTGACCTTGGTATCATCTCTACAAAGAAGGAATGTGCATTTGCTTTTCAAACATTACATTTTGTGGGAGGATTGGAACAGTTGAAAAGAAAAGAAAAATCGGTACAAAGAAAAGCACAATGTATGAATATATTTAATAATTGAATCTCTTCCCACTGCTTTTCAGCAGTATGTAACAAGGGAAACGTGAACAAAATTGGTAGCTGAGTTATATAAATAATATTAAATAAATTAAAGCAGACAAACTGGACGATTATCAAAAACGATTTCTAAATAAAAGAAGAATAATTGAGTTATTGACTTATTGTGCTAATTAATTACACAACTAGAAATTAATATTTTTGTCTTGTTTTTCAGTAAAATATATAAACATTGTCCAAAAGGTATAATAAGCAAACATATATCTAGTAGAGAATCAGATTTGCATAAGATATTAGGACTCCTATGTTTTAGAAAATATGTTTTGAATTATGTTTTTTCAAATTATATATATAAAATAATACTGTTAGATTTAAAGAGCAATTGAGGTAAAAGTCTATTTTCGTATATTTGTGTTGTTATATCCTGGGCTAAATTCAGACCAAACATTTGATTTGGATCATCAGCTGATTAACAGCGAGCCCCATCAACTGAACTGTGTCAGATAAGAGATTCACAATTCTGCGGGTCTCCAGGATCTATTCAGTGGTTTACAAAGTCATTATTTGAAAGACGACTTCAAAAGGGGCTTTGTGACTCTTGCAGGTCAATATCTCATTAACGCTGTCAGAGTAAGCATAAAGTGTTGGAGAACTGTTTCAAAGTCAATGCGGTACTTTTTCTCTCCACTTGATGGTGCAGCAGATGATTCTGTCAGAACAAGTTCATCATCACACGTCTACCTCCACATGCATTCAGGGGAGTGATTCTGTCAGCAGATGTGATGATCAATAAATGATGGAATCTCATCCCTGAATCCTCAAAACATGTACTCCAACAGCCAGCGATACCTCTGTCCATTCAGATAATATTCAGGATGCTGGACGATATTGAGATTAATACAAACATAAAAATATCAATCATTCTAAATTCATGATGGTCCATTATGAGGAAGAGAAAATCAAACATGAGCATAAACATTGCGTATGCTTTCAAATCTAAAAATAGAACAATTATTTGCAATTACTGTAGATTACAAACAGTGTAATCTATCTGATGCAAACAGATGTGAATTTGTTCACAAGCTTATAGAGATTTATTTATCCCAGCATTATTTATGCTTTATGTTTCTATAAGAGAGTGCCGGTGCCTAACCACCTTATCTTCATTTCATGTAGAAACTGTGAACATTTTAAATATCTACACTATGTAAATATGAAATATCCATAAAATGATAAACACATTATATTTCATAATTAAATACTAACATATTTTATAATGAAATGCTAATTATTAATGCATTATATTTCATAACTAAATACTATTTAAATACATTTATTTTGTATATATTTATTTTTATATTGTTACAGTACAAAACAATTATAAGTATTTATATAATTTTATAAAAAGTATATTAGGCTACTTAACGTTATGTATTTTCCATTCCATGAATGTCTTCCATTTTAGAATCTCCATATTTTAATTTTGACTGAAGCAGGCATGCTGCCTTATGCAAAATCTGAATTTGCCCCTACTTATTGTACTCAAGAACATTGACAAAGCATACATGCACAATAACACATTATTTTGAAAAACTGAAACGTCTGAATTGGCCTCTGTGATAAAACTGGGCTCTTGATGTGACCTGTTTTGACCTCAGACAGTGTCCTGCCACTCAACTCAAAACAACACAATATTACATTCAATTGTATTTGTAATTGTATTGTATTCAGAAGAGTTTAAGAAAGTATTCCATCCCTGGTTTATTTTACCCTTCATTACACTGACTGTGTCCTCTTCACACTAACTTTGCCCATTTGGTTTATGACCCTCAGCAGACAGTGTCTCTCAGGGAGCTGCACAAGAAGAAACGCTATCCAGAGTGACATCCAAAACCTGCTGGTGTATTTGTTCCTTCCTGTTTGCTCACACCTGTGTGTTCTCAGTTATGATGTTATCAGAGCCCTGCACCTGCTGCTCAGGTGGAGCTCACCAGCAACATAAACAAAGAGTTATTAATATCTATCACAGCATTTTTGTAAAACTTGATACCCAGCTGTCACATCAGCTAAAAGCGGCTGTTCTTCATCCTTTTGAAGGGCAAAGCTTGGCTGTAAAACACGATAGGATCAGAGCAGGTAAGGGAGGATCGGAAAATAACAAACAGCATTTTTAACCTTTTGTTTTGCTCATACAGTTGCAGTTTAGAGGGTTAATGTGTTCTCAGAGGACTTATATAATAATGAAAAAAGGGCACAGACACACCCCTAGTTAAGAATCTCACGCTCACACAGTAATATCATTTAGTCAAACAATAGCAGGGTGTTTGAGGTCAAGTGTGTGCTGTATCTGAGAGGACACAGAAACAGAATAAGATTTTTTCTTTAGGTCTTTAGGGAGGATCTAAAAATACTTTTTATACTGTGGTACAGCGGTAACCTGATGCTGGGTGCTTCTCCTGACACTTTTATGTCACAAATTATGTAGTGGTGTCCATCAAACCAACAGTTTTACAAAAGTTACTTGTTACCAGTAAAGAGCTTGAGATGAAATATGAGACGCAAATATAAAGAAAAATCTATGTGAATATTACTTGTACATAAACACTCAACAAAATTATAAATGCAACACTTTTGTTTTTGCCCCCATTTTTCATGAGCTGAACTCAAAGATCTAAGACTCAATAACAAATATTGTTCACAAATCTGTCTAAATCTGTGTTAATGAGCACTTCTCCTTTACTGAGATATATCCATCCACCTCACTGGTGTGTTATATCAAGATGCTGATTAGACAGGATGATTATTGCACAGGTCGGCCTTAGGCTGGCCACAATAAAAGGCAACTCTAAAATATGCAGTTTCATCACGGAGCACAAGGCCACGGATGTTGCATGATTTGAAGGAGTGTGCAATTGACATGCTGACTGAAGGACTGTCCACCAAAGCTATTGCTCGTGAATTGAATGTTAATTTCTCTACCATAAGCCCTCTCCTAAGGTGTTTCAGAGATTTTAGCAGTACATCCAACCTGCCTCACAACTGCAGACCACGTGTAACCAAACCAGCCCAGGGCCTCCACATCCAGCATCTTCACCTCCAAGATCATCCAAGACCAGCCACCCGGACAGCTGCTGCAACAATCGGTTTGCATAACCAAAGAATTTCTGCACAAACTGTCAGAAACCGTCTCAGGGAAGCTCATCTACATGCTCGTCATCCTCATCGGGTTCGCGACCTGACTGCAGTTCGTTGTCATAACTGACTTGAGTGGGCAAATGCTCACATTCGATGGCGTCTGGCACTTTGGAGAGGTGTTCTCTTCACGGATGAATCCCGGTTTTCACTGTACAGAGCAGATGGCAGACAGCAAGTATGGCGTCATGTGGGTGAGCGGTTTGCTGATGTCAATGTTGTGGATCGAGGGGCACATGGTGGCGGTGGGGTTATCCTGAGATCCTGAGGCCCATTGTTGTGCCGTTCATCCACGACCATCACCTCATGTTGCAGCATGATAATGCACGACCCCATGTTGCAAGGATCTGTACACAATTCCTGGAAGCTGAAAACATCCCAGTTCTTGGATGGCCAGCATACTCACCGGATGTGTCACCCATTGAGCATGTTTGGGATGCTCTGGATCGGCGAATACGACAGCGTGTTCCAGTTCCTGCCAATATCCAGCAACTTCACAAAGCCATTGAAAAGGAGTGGACCAACATTCCACACATTTGTTGCACTGTGTGAGGCAAGTGGTGATCACACCAGATACTGACTGGTTTTCGGACCCCCCGGATACCCCAATACAGTAAAACTGCACATTTTAAAGTGGCCTTTTATTGTGGCCAACCTAAGACACACCTGTGCAATAATCATGCTGTCTAATCAGCATCTTGCTATGCCACACCTGTGAGATGGATGGATATATCTCACTTTCAGTTCAGCTCATGGAAAATGGAGGCAAAAACAAAATTGCTGCATTTATAATTTTGTTCAGTGTATTTGTCATTACAAATTAAATGATATTACAAAAAGCCTAAAAATGTAACTTGTGTGTATTTAGGATTTGCTAAAAACTAGCAATGAAATTACCAAATTTTACTTTTATTACAGATTTTATCAGAAATGTCGAAAATAAAATAAAATAAAATAAAATGTACATGTAAAAAATGGCAGCTGTGGTTGCCAGATCTTTATCATAATATAGTAGCAACATTTCAAGTTTTACAGACTGAACTTAAATCTACTGTAAAACAAGACAAGAAAAAAAGGGTAATGTTAATTATTCATATTTCAACCAACTGAAGTACTGAAATTTTAGATTTATTAAAATTTTCACCAGTTACAGTAAGGATACCATTGTTTTTTTTACCAGTTAATAGGTTTTTGTCATTTTTTGTTTTTATTGTATTGTATTTTACAATTAAAATTAATTACTACACATACTAATGTTAGACAAATGAAACCTGTGAATGTGTAAAGTGTTTTCTAAAAGCCCACATTGACAAAAATGTCCATAGTCAATAAATAAATAAATAAATAAATCCTTGATTTTACAATAAATTACATACATACAAAAAAAATGCTGTTACATACAACAGGACTGCTTGACAATAAATCACCAAAAGCAGCTATAAGCATCTGCATTGCTTCCATCTCCTCTTGTATCCTACTCTTTGACTGTGTAAATCGCCTTTCCCCTCCAGCTTGTGTGATCATGTCAATGAGAGACAAAAGCAGTCATCCTTAATGGCACATTAATTTCCCTCTGCTCATCCCTCCTCGCCGCTGCAGAAGGAACAGCCCTGGCAGCCCCGGCACCAGCCAGTAAACATGATCAAACTAAACACGTTCTGAACTAATGGGCTGTTTACAAACAGGAGAGAGAGGGTGAGCGCCCCACACTTATGACGACTGCGTTCAGAATAACGACCCCGCACCTCCCAACCACGACCGGTGTTTGTGGAGAAATTAGTCTGTGATTCTGCCCTGATTTGATCATTTACATTAACGCACAGCCTTGATGATGTCTCGATATACACACAACGAATTGTACTCGGCATGTGTATAGACTAATGAATAGCAAAGAAATAAGATTGAATAACAATGTCAGTGATCGTTCAATATTTGGATGACACTTATAATGTGATGATGTTCAATTATCCTTCAATTATCAATTAATTCCCTCTAATCCTGTGAGAATGCAAATAATATGAGATCAGTGAACTATATCAGACTCTAAGACTAAACTGGTCATCAACTGAAAAGTTTTTCATCTTTGCTCCATTAGCTCATTGCAGGGACAGGCCTTACACTTTTTTTTCGTCCCCCTACACACAAAAATGTTTTCCCTTACTAAATCTGTATTATTATTATTATTATTATTGTCTTTTTAGATTTTTCACCTATTTTAAAATCACAGGATAACATGTCAAACTGTGTAAATGACTGTTTTCAATACTATTGGCCAGGCAAAGAGATAGTCCCACCCCTCACTCAGGAATTGGTTGATTCATTTGATAAAGGTAAAGCCTTCACCTCAAATTACTGTACATAATTTTAAACCCATTAAAAGCATTTATTTCTTTAGCTTTAAATATCCTGTAATGCTGCAGAAAATTCAGCTTTGAATTATATTGTAAAATAATAATAAAAAACAGTTTTCTTAAATAGTAATAATATAATAATAATAATAATAATAATAATAATAATATATATAATATATATAAATTTCTCTGCATAAAGTTTTATAAACAAGGTTGAAAAAATTGTTTTAGAAATCTGAAGGAAATTAAAAGTGAAGTTGCACATTATATTACGCATAGGGCAATACTGCATGATTTTGATATAATATATGTAGTCGATAATAAGAATATTCTATACATACAGAAAATGTGCACTGTATGCAAAGTATACAGTATACTGCAAAAACAGATTAATAAAAGTAGCACAATACTATGATATAGCCATTGTCTCCTGAGGTCACCAACCACCGGGTTGCAATAATTTTTTAAAAATGTAACTGGTCCGTGGTGTATAAATGGTCGGAGACCCCTGGTCTATTGACATTTCTGAATTTGAGGCTGTATTCGACCTCCAGTGGTGTTAAAAAATAAAGTATGTCAGCCATTTAGCCTTGTTCTGTTTAAAAACCTCATGCAGAAAAGCAAAAAGCTAACTTTTTCTCATTATTTTTTTATAGCTGATTAGATTACTATTCATCCTGACCTGCTTCAGCTTTTAGGCGATATACTCCACTCTAAACACCATTCGTCCTGTCGGCAAGTATTTAATGAAATATAAACAAACTGAGTCTCCAACCTGAGAACAACTGCTATAGGAAAGCTGTCAGACTAATTCAAACCATTGATCATCACTGGGCAGATGTTCTCCTTGTGTCCCACAGTCATCCATTGTTTATGAACTCTTAGCGATGCAAAACCTGGGAGGAAAAGAACCGAAAACATTGTGGAAGACTGGGAACAGTGGGATTTTCAGGCCCTATCCTTCCCAGAATCTCCCCTTTCCGCATCGAAGATCGATGATACCACATTAGATGCTTGAGTACAACAAATGAGCTTGTAGTAATGAAAACCGAATCTGGAAGCTATGGGAAAGGAATGAGTTTGATCTGTTATTTTCTTTCTTCGTTCTCGTGTTCTCCGAAGAGTTGAAACGTCTGCAGCGGTAATGAGTTATCATACGCCAGCAATTTCAACACTTATTATGTGTGTCTGCGTGAGGGTCAATATGACAGTGTGAGTCGTGAATTCTGATGGAGGAAGTTGAACATAAACTCCCTGTGCTAATCTACAGTTCCTCTGCGGTGATGTTTACCTTTATGGAGGTTATAGATACTGCTCTACACAAGCAGGATTTAGCTAATCCTCTCATATGTGCACTTACAATCCATTATCATTCACATTTAAATGAACACGCGGCCCAAACCCAAAACCCCACGGATGGGAGGATATATATTCTCAGCCTTTCTATGAAGAGCTTAGATTGGTATAATTCACCTCAAATGAGCCAAAGCTGAAATCCTCAGAGCGGGCGTAATGGAGAAGAATAGTCAGTTTACAGGTACAGCTTTATCTCTATATATTTCACTCGTTTGAATTTATAAGCTGAGCTGGCGCGTAGTGGATTGACGGCGTGTGCAGACCCAGTATAGTCTCATGCCATGCAGATTAGGTATCCGAGGACACGACGCTGGTGGCTGATAAGGCACCTTCTGCTGTCGTGGTCGTCTGCGGATGGCCGTCTGGCTGGCGCCTGCCGCTGCTATCTCTGACCAGGCTCTGGGTCTGTCTCAGACCTGTCTGAAGCCAGCTCTGGGCCTTCTCTCCTCCCAGAGATCATCCTTATCATCACTGATTTCCTTCTCCACCCAGCACAGAAATGAAAGAATACTGCAGGGAAATGTGGATGGTATGGGGACAGGTCAGTCTGTTTTTCAGGTATAAGGACTGGTCCCCTTTGCTTTTTGTGAAGCAGTAATAGCTGTTATCGTTTTATTTTTGTTTTCCCCCGGTTTTTTATTATGATAAAAAAAGTTAATAAAATAAATAAAATAATAATAAATATATTAATAAAATAATAATAATAAAAATAATAAAAATGTAATTATATATTTTCCTTTATTATAACTTTGTCTTAATATTTACTTTTGATATTGTAATAAAATGCAAATCAAATTAAAAATATTACCACAACATTAAACATTTTAAACATTTTACAGTCTCATCCACTATGTGACATCAGAATATAATGAAAAAATATAATGAAATAAATACTAAAGCATTAAACATTAATATTTTATTAATTTTACTAAACATTTCAATTGAATATTTATACTAAAAATAAATATAGTAATATTTACATAAATATTTCATATATATTTAATATATAAAAGTGTAAGTTAAATGCCTTACTTAACTTTATTATTTAATTTAACTGAATTAATAAAAATGAACTAAACTGAAAATGAATACAAATAT